>NW_027507892.1:8940798-9078298 GCF_037356315.1 Lithobates pipiens | reverse complement strand
AGCGGCCCCAAAACTCAATTTCTGGGGTTTCCCCCGGCGGCGTTTTTGGATCCTCCTTTCCATCGAGTGCCCCCACAGAGAGCCGCTTTCCATGGTGGAACTCATACAGGCGCGCTCCCAAGTCCTGCTGCCATTGACACAGACAGCAGGACTCAGCCCCTCCCTCCGGCTCTTGTGTCACTGCATTTGATTGACAGCAGAGGGAGCCAATGGCTCCTGCTGCTATCAATCTGTCCAATGAGGACCCGAGACAGCAGCTGGAGCTGTTGGGCTCGTTCTCGTCGCTGGAATGATCGGGTTCAGGTAAGAAAAAGGGAGGCTGCTGCAACGCAAAAGGCTTTTCACCTTAAAGCGGAGTTCCGCTGGTGGAAATAAAAAATTCTGCAGCTGCTAACTTTTAATATATGGACACTTACCTGTCCAGGGAGCTCGCAATCTTGGCACCCCAGCCGATCTTCGCAATGACTCCTGGGTGCGGCCTCCGCTACTCCTGGCAAGGGAACCAGGTAGTGAAGACTTTCACAGTTGTACTGCATGTTCTGATTGGTTTCCGTTGTCTTCTGGGACCTGTGTGTCTCCCAGAAGACAGCAGGAGGATTTTCCGGGCATTGCGTATGTGCGGCATGATGGGTGGCGATTTTCTCCGGAAGTGAGAGCAAATACCTGGATTTGACAGGTACTCTGCTTCCCCCTCCCTCCTGAAAGGTGCCAAATGTGACACTGGAGGGGAGGAGAAATCTGAACGCCGTCCCAATACTTTGTAGGTTAAGAATATATTACAGCTCTTACTTTATATTCTTTACAGGTTCTTGTTTGACCCTGAAATTGTTTTCTGTGTTCTAAAGTTATATATTGTGCAAAGTGCTTGATAGTGGTATGTTCTTTTTAAATATGCAATAGTCATTCTTAATACACACTACATTAATTTATGGCTGTACTAATTTCATAGCTGAAAATATCGGAGCATTGACCTTCAAAATGTAAATATAAATCAACGGATTTAGCAGGAAATTTACTTTATCACTGTATCACTGTAAAAAATGAAATGACAAACAGTCTTATTCAATGAAAACTGCAGACTTTTAGGTGCAGTAGCTCTTCACAACCAAAATTAATCTATAACATATTGGTATGAAATTTGCAACCTGATTTTTTTTTTTTTTGAGAGGGAGATTTTTTTAATCACTTCAGCCCCGGAAGATTTTACCCCTTTTCCTAACCAGAGCACTTTTTTGCGATTGGGCACTGTGTCGTTTTAGCTGACAATTGAGCGGTCGTGCGACGTTGTACCCAAAAAAAATTGGCGTCCTTTTTTTCACACCAATAGAGCTTTCTTTTGGTAGTATTTCATCATTATTTTTTGCGCTATTAACAAAAAAAGAGACAATTTTGAAAAAGAAAGCAATATTTTTTACATTTTGCTATAATAAATATCCCCCAAAAATATATAAAAAAACAAATGTTTTCCTCAATTTAGGCCGATATGTATTCTTGTACATATTTTTGGTTTAAAAAAAAAAATAGCAAAAAGCATGTATTGATTGGTTTGCGCAAAAGTTATAGCGTCTACAAAATAGGGGATAGTTTTATGGCATTTTTATTGTAATTTTTTTTATTATTATTAATAATGGCGGCGATCTGAAATTTTTATCGTGACTGTGACATTATGGTGGACACATCAGACACTTTTGACATTATTTTGAGATCATTGTCATTTATACAGCAATCAATGCTATGAAAACGCACTGATTACTGTGTAAATGACACTGGCAGGGAAGGGGTTAAACACTAGAGTGTGATCAAGGGGTTAAGTGTGTCCTAGGGAGGTGTTCTAACTGTGGGGGGGGTCCACTGACATGACTGTGATCACTGTTCCCAATCACAGGGAGCAGTAGATCTCTGTCATGTCAAGGCAGAACGAGGAAATGCCTTGTTTACATAGGCATCTCCCAGTTCTACCTCTCCAGACCACAATCGCGGGCATGCTCAGTCGGTTTAAATTTGCCGATAGGAGGCAAATTTAAAGGAATGTACAGGTACGCCCATTTGCCTGCCTGTGCCATTCTGCCGATGTACATCTGTGTGCAGCGGTCAGCAAGCGGTTAGGGATGAGTACACTCTTTATTGAATAAGGTCTTCCACTATTGAAACTATTGAAATAGCCAGTTTGACATTGAGACAACTATCCCTTTGTAGTAGTGCAGTTCAGCAAGGACAATCTGCACAATTTTCCCCTCACATGTTTCTTATCACCTTTCCCACAATCTGTTTAATAAATGTCCTCTCTTTGAGAGCCAGCAGCCAACATTTTGCACATCTATTGACTCTCAATCCCTGTAGTTGATGTGATTGTAGCCGTATTAGTGCAATTGTGACAGAGAAAATTGAGTACTGTCCGTGATACTTTTTTTATTTGCACTAACGTACAATTTTTCAGGACAAGCTTTCAGGGGACATATCCGAAAGCTTGTCCTGAAAAATTGTACGTTAGTGCAAATAAAAAAAGTATCACGGACAGTACTCAACAATCCCTGTAGTCAAAGCCTTGGCTCCCACTGATGATTAGAAGCCAATCAGAGCAGTTCACATGCATGCTGGAAGCTTCCTTGATAAAATAAGCCTTGAGCTTGCAGATGACTACTGTCACCTTCCAGCTGTAATGGGATCTGCATCATCATCTATTTAATACTGTAATTGTCTGATACGGTTACATGAAACTGCATGAATTAATTATAAAGTAGAGATACATTTTTTGCTCATTTGTCAGTATAAACCCCCTGCCAAAAAAAAAAAACAGGATATGGTTTGTATTAAAACAGTGTACCAAAAGCCTTACATGTTTTTTAAAATGTTAAAAAAATACAGAGGCATGTAAATTAGTCATCGAAGTAGGTTCATGTTAAAGTGGTTGTATACTCATTTTTTCCACTTTTACCTACAGGAAAGCCTATAATAAGGCTTACCTGTAGGTAAAAAAAATATCCCCTAAACCTGTACGGTTTAGGAGATATTCCCCTCGGTATGCGCCGCTGACTGCAGCGGCGCATGCGCACAAGGGGATTCTCGGCTGAAAGTCCGGCAGTGGCTGGCCCGGCCAGGATGAAATCTCCCACGCGCATGCGTGGGAGTGATGATATCGCGGCTCCGGCCACTCACAGCGCCGGAGCCGCGATACCCGGAAGAAACGCCATGTCAGCTCCCTCGGCGTGGATCGGACCAGATGTCGGGGCCTTGTTATAAGGTAAGTATTTCATAATGAGCTAGTATGCGGTGCATACTAGCACATTATGCCTTTTGCTTTGCAGGTGGTAAAAAATAAAATAAAAAAATTTGCGGGTTTACTACCACTTTAACCACTGCATGTTGAAAGTGTTGAGTTTAGTTTCAGTATCTAGGCATCCAGTAAAATTTGATAGGTAAGCATTGAATAGACATGTGCATGGCGGAAAAACTTGTTTCATTTTGATTCCTTATTCTAGTTATTTTGTTTCGTTAAATTCGATTGATTCATTCAATTCGTATTTGGGATTCGTATTTGGAATTCGTATTCGGAATTAGTTTCACGTCTTTCTCAAATTTTTTTCGACTTTACCGTTTTTTTTTTTCGGATTTCGTATTTGGAATTTGTATTCGGAATTAGTTTCACGTCTTTTTTAAATTTTCTTCGACTTTACCGGTTTTTTTCGGATTCGAAACGTTCAAATCGATACATTTTGAATCGGTCGAATTGAAACAAGACTGAGTTTTTTTATTTTTTTCTATTCGAATGTGGCAAAGTGAACAAACAAAAGAAAAATCTTCATCAAATGATTACAATGACCCCTTCCCGACCATCCGCCGCAGTATCTCCGGCAGGTTGGCTCCCCTGCGCGAGCCGTCATAGCTATACGTCAGCTAACAGGGTTTGGGATAGCAGGCGCGCTCGCACACCCACTGCACAGCGGGGGTGACGATGCTCGTGACCGATGGTCGCGATGACCACCAGCCACAAGCGATCGTGAGCAGTAGACACAGAACAGGGATGAGTGTGTGTAAACACACACTTCCCTGTTCTGAGAGGAGTGACAGATCGTGTGTTCCTATTAGCTAGGAACCATGATCCGTCACTTCCTCTAGTTAGTCCCCTCCCCCTTCATTTAGAATCACCTCCCAGGGAACACAGTTAACACCTCGATTGCCCCCTAGTGTTAACCCCTTCCCTGCCAGTTACATTTTTACAGTAATCAGTGCATTTTTATAGCATTGATCGCTGTATAAATGTCAGTGGTCCTAAAAATGTGCCATAAGTGTCCGCTATAATGTCGCAGTCACGATAAAAATCACCACCATTACTAGTAAAAAAAAAAAAAAATATATAAAAATAAAATACAAAAAACACTTGCATGGTATTACACCACAATAAATTCAATAAAATTTGAACCCATACCCATTAAAATTTGAACCCATTTGAACCCATACCCATTTGAACAATTATCTCTAGTCGCCCATCCCCTCTTAGCCCCTGTACACACGGTCGGAGATTTCGACAACCAAATCCGTCGGATCTTGTCCGAAACTGTTGCATACACACGGTCGGACTAAGTTGTCGAAAAATCCGATCATTCAGAACGTGATGACGTAATTTTGTTACGATGGGACTACGTTCAGGCTAGTAGCCAATAGCTTTGATGTAGGAATTTGATCTGAGCATGCGTGGCACTTGGTCCGATCAAAATCCTCTACACCAGTTGGTCGGAAAATATTTCCAACAAGTTGGAAAATTGGATCCGACGGATATTCGGACGGAATCAGTCCGATGCATACCACACACAGTCGGATTATCCGACAACACGGTCCGATAGGACACATTCCGATGGATTCTCCGACCGTGTGTACAAGGGTTTACTGTATGTGTTTAGTACCTCATACCTTAACTTGCAATAGTTGCTACGTTGGTGTACAATCCCTTCAAACTTTTATGATAAATCAATTTTCATGTAGTACAATGCAGGAGTAGCGGCTCTACTGACATGTTTTGCGGTTAGCTTCCTCACAAACAGGGATAATCTGTAGTATAAATATAGTAAATTACTTTCACATATTTAAACACGTGAATATATATAAATATGTGAAATACACCTGTACATTTTTAAAATGTACAATATAATTTACATTTATACTTCATATTATCTTTTAACACCATACTTCATTCTTGGCCGTGGTAGAGATTACAGTCTGAGTATTTTCATATACAATATAAAGAACAGAAGACTGACAAGCTTCATTTTTACTATTAAGTGCTGGTTTGATAACATTGTACTTAGAACACACTACCCATTAAATGGCAGCATTGTTGAAGAGCAGTGGAGTTTGGCTGATTTCATGTGTGGATGCCAGGCAAACACTTCAAGGACTGATGCCAGAAGAGCCTGGTACTATTCCTTCACACTCATCCATCAAATATTTATCTCTGCTGTCCCAGCGCTTTGTATTCATGTTTGTAAGATGACCACCTAATACGGTCACAGTCACCGTAACTTTACTATAGCTCTGTCACCTCCTGCAAATCCTATATTTATTATCTATTATGCATATGGTCATTTATTTATTTATTTTTTCAATTCATTTTTTGAACGTTTACAGAAATAGAAATTCATATTTTTATAATTTTTTCCCATTAACTGTATAAAATGTTTATTTTGTAAATTAATATTTGATGCAGAATATTTCTATGAGCATATTGACTTTTGATTAAAAAAAATATGGCAGTGCCTGCTCCCTTTTTGATTGTCTCAGTGTCAGGATCATTATGTCAGCTGTAATGCCCCATACACACGGTCGGAAATTCAGACGGAAAAAGTCTGATCGGATTATGTTGTCAGAAAATCCGATCATGTGTGGGCTCAGAAGGTAAACAGCATTTGTTAATTCCAACAAATATAGTGTTGCTATCAGCTGGTAAAGATACTGTAGGCAGTTCCCTCTAGGCGCTCAACCGTAAACCATAGGCAATAGTCATAGAAGAAAAAATGGGGAGGCTCCAATGGTGAAGTAAGTAGCAAAAATTTCTATTTTATTAAGAAACGGACATAGTCCTGGGTACTCACATTCAATCACATCAAAGCACACAGTATACAGCAAACGAGCACCGCGCTCGTACTCCGGACGTCACTTTCGGTGTCCTCTATATGAACACTATAGGAGAGAGAGGACACCGGAAGTGACGTCCGGAGTACGAGCGCGGTGCTCGTTTGCTGTATACTGTGTGCTTTGATGTGATTGAATGTGAGTACCCAGGACTATGTCCGTTTCTTAATAAAATAGAAATTTTTGCTACTTACTTCACCATTGGAGCCTCCCCATTTTTTCTTCTATGACTATTGCCTATGGTTTACGGTTGAGCGCCTAGAGGGAACTGCCTACAGTATCTTTACCAGCTGATAGCAACACTATATTTTTTGGAATTAACAAATGCTGTTTACCTTACAGCAGTGAGGTAAGGTAGCCATTGCACCTAGTATGTGAACACCCTATTACTGAGGATTCACAAGAGCACCGGTGGAATCAGCTCTCTGTTCACGTAGCCTGTTTATTTTATGGCACTGTATGGATTCACAGATTGCACGATTGAATACAGTTTTTTTTGATGCTTAAGTTTTGAGACACATTGGATGTTTTTATGGACTTTGATTATTTATCTATTTACACTCTATGCACCTTATGGATTAAGACACATTGGACTTTTTATTGCATTGTAATTTTTTAATTTTTAATTTATTCATTCTGCACATTTTTTGCACTTTATTTTATTCGCCTATGCTTGGATTATTAATTGTTCACATTGCACTTGATTGGATACCGCTAGCACCTAGAAGGTGCACACTTTGATTTAATTAATTGTGAGTAGATATATACTGTATATAGGAGCCCACGGGAGGGGGTGAGCCTGTGGTGGAGGAACAGTCCTGAAACAGTGCAGCTGGATGAATGGATGGTGAGATACTGCAGGCACAAAGTCTGGATCCCTGTGCCACTGACTGTTAAAAGGGAAATGGCTCCGACAGCCCAGCAAGCATATGTAGTGCTGCAGCTTCCCTGTTCCCGGTTTCAAAGACCTATGGATGGTACTGTCCACCTGGAGTCCAGGGTCACAGGACACTTTTCAAGGGACCTTCCTCTTCCTCATTTTTTAGGTATAACCCCAGCCAAGAAAAATAAAAAAAGTTTTGTTTTTTTTGGATTGCATAGGGATGGGCTAACGCCCCTGTAACGTTTGTTTTGCTGTCTTGCCCTTGTTCAGAAGAATTCACATCACTTTCTGTCCCTGGGACAACTGGATTTGGAAAGTTTTGGCTTGTCTTGGAAACAAGGATTGGTGATAAAGCTTCAGTGGAGACATCTTTTCCCCATGATAACTCTTATGCCGCGTACACATGATCAGACTTTTCGCCAACAAAACCGTGGATTTTTGTTCGAAGGTTGTTGGCTCAAACTTTTCTTGCATACACACAGTCACACAAATGTTGGCCAACAATTCCAAACGTGGTAACACAGTGATGTACAAGACGTACAACGAGCCAAGAAAAAGGAAGTTCAATAGCCAGTGCGGCTCCATCTGCTTGATTCCCAGCATGCGTGAACTTTTGTGCAACGGACTTGTGTACACACAATCTGACTTTCCGAAATTTGAGAATCGGCTAGAAAACATTTGTTGGCGGAAAGTCCAACAGCAAATGTTCGATGGAGCGTACACACGGTTGGACCTTCCGACAACAAGCTCACATCCAACATTTCCTGTCGAAAAATCCGACCGTGTATACGCGGCATAACAGGAGTGAATTTCCCTTCCTAGGGTAGATTTCTTCTCACTTCCTGTTGTCTCCTTCTGTTTGTAAGTATGAGTTGTATGTCTCATAAGTCAGATGTTTGTAACCCAGGGACTCCCTGTATTGCACTTTATTAGGCAGTGTTGGTACACACAAATTCCTTAGGATAATGTTTAATGTTATGGATATTTACAGTATGCATGAATTGGTTTTATTTTATAATTTATTTATACACAGAAGGTATATTGTGTTGCATAGGGCGCCATACCAATATTTTATTGTTTCTTGTTTCTCCATAAGGGAAGTGAGCCCCTCTTCTAAATATTCAGATATGTGATTGTTGTGAATACCATTATTGTACTGTGACCAAAGAACCACGTGGAAAGAAAATGAAAACTTATTTTTTTTTACAAAGTTGTCAATTTAGAAGATCTTTCTAACGCATAGAAAAAAGTACACCCTAAAATACATTCTGCTACTGGTCCTCAGTATGGTGATACCCCATGTGTGAGACTTTTCCACAGCCTGGCCACATACAGAGGCCCAATATCCAAGTAGCACCATCAGGTATTCTACAGGCAAAGTACCTATCACATTTTAAAGGCCCTGGAGCACCAGAACAATGAAATTACCACAAAATGACCCAATTTGGGAAAGAAAACACCCCAATGTATATTCTATGAGGCACAATGAGTCTTTTGAACATGTCTTTTCTTTCCAAAAGCTATAGCCGCCAGTTGTATCACGGGAGCGTGCCCACAGGTGCTTCTCACCATGCGAGGGAGCTCGCATGATCGTGATAAGTATCTGCAGGAGATCAGTTATTTTTTTGTTTTCTGTTGAAGACAGTGGAATATATAAACCAATTAACAATCAACCATGAACAAAAACTAGAAAAAAGGCTCCTAGAATCCAGTAGACTGAAATTACATTTTCTATTGAAATAATTTGAGTAACCAACGTTGGCCAAGGATGCCATTAAAAGTTAAGAGACAACAATGGTTCATCAATACTAACTACTTTTACAGGAAAAATCTATTGTTTGGCCAAAATTAATTGCCCTGGCCTTTTAATAGATAAGCAGATATCTGGCATTTAATTGGCATATGTACCTAGTTGCTGCAGTAACTTTCTTAGGCCGCGTACACACGGGCGGACTGTCTGTCCAACTTAGTCCGCTGAACCGTGTTTCAGCGGACAATCCGCTCGTGTGTGGGCTTCAGCGGATTTTTTCAGCGGACAGTCTGACGGACTTAGTCTTTCGGAATTTCCATAATACAGTCCGTTCAAACTTGGTTTCAGCGGACAATCCGCTCGTGAGTAGGCTAGTTCGACGGACTAAGTTTGACGCATGCTCAGAAAGGATTTACACGGCGAAGGTTGCATTGCAGTGTATTGGACGTCGAATTTCTCGTCCCATCGTACGTGCCGTACACGTCATTGTGCAAGCTTTCGGCGGACTGTCTGTTCATCATATGTGGTCAAGTCCGTTCATTCAAAAGTTGAACGGACTGTCTGTCGGATTGTCTGACGAACTTAGTTGGCCAGACAATCCGCCCGTGTGTACGCGGCCATAGGCAGCTATATTACAAACACTCTTGGACTGGAAGAAAATGAGAACATGTGGAATTCCTTTGTGTAGCTACCATATAGAATTTATCTTTAGCCTTGGTTTACATCTCTGCGCGTGTAGGTGCGCATGTGGTTTAAGCGCATTCTCAAATGTCGCCTGTAGGGCAGACCATTCATTTTAATGGGCTGCCCTACCCTGGAGAAATGGGGGGGGAAAGAAGTCCCTGACCCTTTTGTAAAATCACGACACACCAAATTGCATGGTGTTTTTCATGCGCAGGTGCGATGTGTCAGGGTGCCATTAAAATTATATTAAAATCAATAAAAAAATTAAAATAAACATGTTATACTTACCTGCAGTGCCAGGACGAGATCATCCAGTGCCCAGGGCAAAGATGCCAAAATGCTCCCCTCATTATGTGCGAGCTTATGAGGAGGAGGGTAAGAGAGAGCACAGCCCGCACCTCCTCCTGGCTCTCTCCTCTCCTTACCGCTTTTATCCCTAGGCTGACAGCAGTAGTGATGCCGCTATCACTACTCCTGCCAGGCTTATAGTAGAAGGAACTTGCGGCAACCCCAATCCCTTCAATATAAGCCGCGCACAGAGCAGCTTCCCTTCTGCCCACCCCTTGTCCTGGCCCTGCTTACCTGCTCTTTGCAGTGGTTTTGCACAGAGCAGCTCTGATCCTCCTCTTCTGGGGTCCCCCATCGGCGCTCCTGGCCCCTCCCTCCTGCCGTGTGCCTCCACAGCAAGCAGCTTGCGATGGAGGCACTCAATGACTCATCGCGGCTGTCAGCCATGAGCATCGGCAGTAGGCACGTGCGCGCGCCTGCTATTCCAATCCCGCGAGCCGACATATAGCTACGACGGCTCGCGGGATTGTGCTGACCTGCTGCAGTATAATGACGGCGACTGGTCAGCAAGTGGTTAAAGAGTATTCTACCTTCATTGAGGGGAAAAAAAACATTCCCTTCTGGGTGATCTATGCACATTGCAAGGATTTTAACAAACTTTGCTGCAGATTCCTACCTTTTGTAATTCTGAAGAAATAGCTGTTTGTGTCCAGGTGCAAACTGAATGTGAATGGTAGTAATTTTATAATTATCAGCTGCTGCACTTGCATGGCTCTAATGAGGAAATTGGTAGGGTCTGCATCCCTTTAGAGGTTACATAGTTACATAGTTAGGTTGAAAAAAGACATAAGTCCATCTAGTTCAACCATTAAAAAAAAAATTCACACAATCCCATATACACATCTCTATACCCACAATTAATCCAGAGGAAGGCGGAAAACCCCAGCAAAGCATGATGCAATTTGCTACAGCAGCGGAAAAAAATTCCTTCCTGATCCCCCGAGAGGCATTCAGATTTTCCCTGGATCAACTTTACCTATAAATTATTATTATTATTGTTATTACACAGGATTTATATAGTGCCAACAGTTTACGCAGCGCTTTGTGCTGAGGGGGGACAGCACAATTACAGTACAGTTTAATACAGAAGGGAAAGGAGGGCCCTGCTTGTAGAGCTTACATTCTAAAGGGAGGGAGCAGTGGTAAAAAAGGTAATACATGTCAGTACCCAATTATATTATGTACATATAGGAAAGAATCCAGGCCTTTCTTAAAGCAATTTACTGAGATGGCCAGAACCAGCATTTTCACAGCACAGCATTTTTCACCAAAAATCATTTTTTTTATTGCAGGGGATGCCCAAAATCTGACTTGTAACTTATTACGTTTGTGCTCAACCTGCGGCCCTCCAGCTGTTGCAGAACTACAAGTCCCATCATGCCTCTGCCTTTGGAAGTCATGCTTGTTTAACTGACAGCCTTGCAATGCCTCATGTGACTTGTAGTCCCGCTGGAGGGCCACAGGTTGAGCACCCCCGGTGTAGAATTACAGGAAAGCCAGTGAGCCAATCACACAAGCAGGAAATGACATATCTGGGGGGGCGCTGTTCACCATCTGTATAGAACGCCTCCAGGTTGCCATATTGCATTTCACAGAAAATGACAGCACTGCAAATCGAAAAGGAAAGTTATCTTTTTTTTCAATAACATTCAATTACAATATGACTTGTCTAGAAATTATATATATGCTATTGTAACACTAACCTCCGAAGGAGCTGCTGGTTATTTTTGGGCTAACCATTACCTTCCGCTTCTTCTTCTTGCACGTCTAGGGGATGTCCCGTGGTAGATGACCCAGGAACTTGAGACTGACAATAGATCCAGTTGAATGGATTTTATTTGCAAACTTCAACCATTGAACAGTCTTTTAACTTGGGATCAGAGGGTTGGGAAGGAATTCAGGTACTCTCAATGTCAAAGTCTATAAATGTTAAAGAACTTGCTTACTTTGATTGCATCCAGAGAATAGCCAATCACAGCTGGATGATCACTCAGGTTGGACAGTCCCTCTCTCACAAGGCCTAGAAGCCAACATGGTACTTAGTCAGGAACAAAGTCTTTGTCATAGACGTTGTTACAGAACATGTAGGAAACTAGGCTATAGAACACTTGTAGGATACCTGGATCTTTCAGCCCACTTGGCGATATCCACCGGATACTTCTCCGTTACGTCTCGGTTACTTCAGCCCTTTCAGGCTCTTGTTCAGAAAACCAAACTCACACGTGGTGTTCTTCTAAAGAGTCCTCCCCTGGAATGCTTGAAGTCCAATGGGTCTCTCTCAGACCGGAGACGGCACCCATCCACCTCAGAATCCTCCTCTAGTTTCCATGCCTTGGGCTAGCCAGCCCTGCGGCATTAAAGTCGGGTGGAACCGCACCCCAGGCCATAGACTTCCTGAGGGCTGGTCAGGAGGACCAGGACCATGTAATCAGCACTTCATATTGGACCGCAACCCCGAACCACGTGACATCCAAGGGGGCAGCACAGTGGTGTAGTGGGTAGCAGTCTCACCTAGCAGTAAAAAGGGTCGCTGGTTCAAATCCCAACCATGACACTACCTGCCTGGAGTTTGCATGTTCTCCCTGTGCCTGCGTGGATTTCCTCTGGGCACTCTGGTTTCCTCCCACACTTCAAAGACATGCAGGTAGGTTAATTGGTTTCTGTCCAAAATTAGCCCTAGTATATGAATGGGGACCTTGGATTGTGGACTCCTTGAGGGTAGGGACTGATGTGAGGGTACAATGTACAGGGATAGGCACAATTGTAGACACTCACTCAGGTTGAACTGGATGGACTGATGTGTTTATTCAACCTTACTATGTAACATCCGCACAGCAAGAGGGCCACTCTCACTGACCTGACTCCAAAAGAGAGTAACTTAAACACCTGACCAGACCATAGTTCCACGCCTGCCACCAGAGACAGTGCCCCCCTGTGGCCAGGCTGAACATCTCACAGTCCAGTCAGACTGACACAGAAGTCAAATTTTGGGTAGTTTGGGTAAAGTTTTAACTTTTGAAAAACATAGCGAGTGCTCTTCAGGAACCCACCGCTACACTATGTTACTTTTTTCTTTCCTTGCTATTTTTTTCTTCCCTCAAAAGTAAAGTTTTTTTTGTTTTTTTTAAAGTCAACATTTTTTTATAACCATCGCCTGCGTATAAAGCTTTTTTTTTTAACCATCACTTGTGTTCAGATCTGATTCGTATTTGAATAATAAATTGCTGCAGGTCTATACTTTATAAAGCAGAAGTAACCCGTAAACCAGGTAGAAAACATATGCCCCAATACAGGTCACTCCCGTCTATCCAGATATAAGTGCAAAAAAAAAAAAAAAAGAAACAAAAAAAAAAAAAACTTCAAATGCAGCTTCACAAGAATCATGCATCTGCTTGCATAATAGCTTGAAAAAAAAAATGTCCGCTTTGTGTTCTCGTGCAAAATATATGATCATATCGCAGCTTTGCTTTAAAGGAAAACAATCTATAGTGTTGTTGGATTTTTCACCCTTTTATTTATCTGTAGTACTTTCATAACAGACGGATCTACTTAACCTCCTCAAAACCCTTTTTTATATTGTCATTATAGTAAACCTCAGTATATCATTCACGGCTTCTGATGATCTGAAGGATATGGTCCCCTTTTGCAGTCCAACTGAGGTCTATAAAAATGAATAACCTTTTTGTAAATCAATGCATGACATCAGCATCATAATGCTTTTATAAAATATAGTGTGCCTGAGAGCCCTTTCTTGCTTACTGTGACCTGAAGAATTATTTCAGAAGGGCTGAAAAAAAGCCAGCAATAATCTGAGAGATGATGTAGACAATTCGGGGGCTGCAGATTTAAGCTTGGAACTTGGATACTTTCTGTAGAATCCCTTAATTAACTCAATTTATACTATGTAGAGAAATTTCGAACAATTAGGAGAACGTAAGACTGAGAGATATTTTTCATTGTGTCCCAAATATTATTTGTAGCTTGCTCAAATTGTCATTTTTTCAAGACCCATTGTCAAATGGTTAACAATTTCTTAAGATACAGGTTATTTTTTTTTTTTAACAAAGACAAGCAATGAAAGAACAATTATTAACCGCATCCCACTGGAAAGCCACTGCCTGGCTGTCATTTTGCTATAGGCCGGGTGGTGAGTTTCCCATTCTAAACTTCCTTCAGAACATGGCACTCGTGTGCGCTCCATGGTGATCGATGGTGCGCCACATGGCCATCGATGGTGCGCCACATGGCGATCGATGGTGCGCCACATGGCGATCGCTGGTGCGCCCCATGGCGATCCATGGTGCAGTGTGTCGCTCAGACACACTGCATCTCCAATCACGGTAAAGATGTAGGCTCTTTACCATGTGACACAGAAAGAAAAAATGGTCAATCTAGTCTTGTAGTGACATAGGTGGGATTGACCTCTAGCCTCCAACACGACAACCAAAAAATAGTATGGGTACCCATAGACAGGTAACCTCTAAGAAAAGCGAGGATCACTGAGGGACACCAACCACCAAAATATAACCAGTTAAAAAAAAAAATTGTTAATTTATATATCAAAAATTCACTATCTGGCATTACTAAGTACACATTTTATAAATATATCACTCTGACAGATAAAGCCTATTGCGTGAAGGGACAACCTTCAAATACCTATAAAAAGTGTATAACCATGTGATCAGCTGTGTCCAATCACTGCTGATCACAGTGTAACTAGGAAGTGACAGTTATCAGCATTCCTCCGCCCAGATAGCAAGCAATTGAGCTGCATGTTTAAAAATGACTTGCTATTTGCTAAGTTATTGCTAGGCTTGCCAGGCTTCACAAATTTGTTGCACAATTGCAAGTCCGCATTGCATGACTCCAGATCAACTTTCTCTGCAAACATTCTGGAAGTCTGCTGCACGTTCTAGTTCAGTTATGTTGTGCAATAGTCCAACCTGTTGATATCTATTTGGTATCTTGTTTGTTGTGTAATAGTCCTCCCACCACAGGGGGACACTGTGGCTGAATGTTCATGCTGTAGACTTGCAGAGCTCTTGCTGTAGACTCACCGCTGCAACTTTGCTCTCGCTAGAGACTTGCCACACAAATTTGCTACAGATTGGAAAAGTGTACAACTTGCCAGTGAAAATGTGCAGCAAGTTAACAGACTTACAGTTGAACACTGCCACAAATTTGTGGCAAGTTATCATTGCTATCTGGGTACTCACACTGACAGAGCATGAATGGAAGAGAGCCAATAAGCGGCTTTCCTGTCGGAGGATCTGCACCGATAATCAGTGTAATGATTATCAGTTCAGCCCCATCAGCGATGCCCACCAGCGATGCCCGTCAGTGATGCCTGTCAGTGATGCCTTTGATTGCCACCTATCAGTGCCCATCAGTAGGGCTCATCATTGCCACCTACCAGTGCCCATAAAGGCCACCCATCAGTGCCGTCTATCAGTGCCCATTAGTGAGGCAAATCAGTGTCACTTATCAATGCCCATCAGTGCTGCATATTAGTGCCTCCTCATCAATGCCCATCAGTGCCACCTCATCAGTGCCTGTCAGTACCGCCTCATCAGTGCACATCAGGGAAGGAGAAAACTTACTTATATACAACATTTTATAAAAGAAACAAAGAAAAACATAATTTTTTTTATTATTATGTTTTTGGTCTTTTTTCACGTGTTTAGCAAAAAGTAAAAAACTCAGTGGTGATTAAATACCACCAAAAGAAAGCTTTATCTGTCTCAAAAAAATGGTAAAAAAATTGTTTGGGTACGGTATTACATGACTGCGCAATTGTCAAAGAGTGCTGAAAGCTGAAAATTGGCCTGGGCAGGATGGGGGTGAAAGTGCCCAGTATTGAAGTGGTTAATGGTCAACTCTGCAAGGAATTTTGTGATAAAGTGTGGGAATGAAGGTAAAGAGCCAATCTAGCACTTCAAAGTTCTGACCAAGAATTGGTTCTGTGACACACAGTCAGCACCTCAAAATCAGACGTAGCACCCTCCTAGTTAGATTGCTAGCATGTTGGGCAAATGTAGTTCCTTTTGGCTCCTCTGTGATCAGTGGAGCAGTTGTTGATTGCTTTAGGCTGCTCTGGGTTTCACAGGCTGCAGTTATGATTTCTCTACCTAGAGATTTCTGGAACATAGGAGGTTGGGCAAGGCAAAGGGGCAGCATGAATATGTATTGATATTTGACAAAGGGGCCTGCGGTGACGTAATTTCCAGTGACGTGAGTTCATCCGTTTCTTCACAGTGTCTGGACATTCACCGACATCTGGGTCCCCTGGTACAACCCGTCTGCCTGGAGCCTGTGATTAGTCAACTACTGATAAACACTGCACAGCACCATGTTAAATTGTTATCTCCTCAGAGATATTGTTAGTCCTGGGTTTAATCCTGCAGGAGGAGTCCCTAGCCTGAGGGGCTTTGTCCCTCTGAGTAGAAGGCTGGGGTTCTGCATGTTTCTTTGAGGTCATGGTTGTGGCAAAGCCACGGGGTCTACACCTGAAAGTATCTCTAACAGACTTCACCTGAATGATCCAGTCCACATAGTCCCACTAGAAGGCATCTGGAAGAAGCTGAATGGGCACAGCTGCTCCCTTGGCCTTGTGAGTACTGACATTACTACAAGATCTTGATGACTGTGTACTAATGTGATAGCTGAGCCAAATAGCTCCTTTCCTGAGGGGTCCCTACCTCTGGTCTCCCCTAGTTTCTCATGGGAGAACCATACTATGGAGTTTAGGAGAAGATTTGTCTCTGGAGATTGCAACATACAGTGTGTCCTCCTGTTACTATGATAACACGGTCTAAGGGCTCCTTCATACTTCCAGCATCTCTTTTTGCCCCTCTGAAAAGGGATATGTGGTGCACAGCTTTTCAAAAGTGTCTGACAGATGGTGGAGAAGTGATATTAAACCAGTTGTTTTATGCCTGAAAATGCAGATCCGTTACGTTGCAACCACGTGCTGCACGGCCCTATACACTTTAATGGGTCGTGTTGTGAGTGACTGCATCTACATGTTGAGGTTGACATCTGAGGGTTAGTAAAATGACAGCTCAACTGCCTGCTTTTACCACCCACCTTGGTGGCACATAGTAATGAACCCTAAAAAGGTCGAGCATGAAAATGACAAGGTGTGAATGGAGGCAGTCTCCTTATGATAAGCTGTTGAAAAGACCGATTTCAGATGTGCATATTAACAGTATTTTAAAAATACATTAAAGTGATTGCAAATGTTCATTGTTTTTTTATTTGTATTATTATTATTACTAAAATAACAATCATGTCATACTTACCTGCTGTATGCAGTGGTTTTGCACAGAACAGCCCTGATTCTCCTGTCACGTACCTGATTGAAGGCTGAGGTGATGAGAGGACTTCCCTAGTGGCTGAGTGCAGAGTACTCCCGAAGGTGGTGACAGAGGGTGCTATGCCCAAAGATGCATGGGTTGGCTGAAGGTGAAACTGCCTGATGGTTCCAGATGGAAGGACACCCCAAAGCAGAGACGTAGCCAAGGCAGATGATTCTCTGGAAGCTCTGGCGGATCTTGACTGATGGGTAGAGCATGAAACAAACTCAGAAGTCAGGCTGAGGATCAATCAGGAACTAAGGCAGAAGCATGGTCGGGATCAAGTCAGGGTCAAACACAGGAGATCAATCAGGAACAAGGCGGGAGAAGTTGCATGGAGCAAGCCGGAGTCAGAGCCAGGAGAGAAGCCAATACAAGTCAGGGGTAAGCCGGGTCAGTAACGGGTAATCAAGCAGAAGCACAAGGCACGAAAGCACAAGATAAAAAGGCTGGCAATAATCCAGCAATTTGTGGGAGGAGCTGCAGACCTTATATAGGCCAGTAGATACGGGCAATTAGCATGCTTTGCCTGCTCCAATGCGCGGTCTTGCACGAAAATTTGCCCCTGCGTGCTGCTCAGATGCGCAAATTAGCGCGGCCATTCTGGATTATTGGCATGCTTGCCAGGACTTATACAAAATCTTCCCTGACACCTCATCTTCTCAGCTTCCTTGCTGGCGCTCCTGGCTCCCCACTTCCACCGAGTGCCCCAATGCTATGGGGATTTGTAGATGCTTGCTCCTTAACACGTTAGCACACAAAGTGTGCTCGGCCCCACCCTCCCTCCTCACTGGCTGTGATTGACAGAAACAGGAGCCAATTTCTCCTGCTGCTGTCTCTGAGCCAATGGGGAGGGAGAGATCCAAGAGTGCCGCTGGTCTCAGGCACATTGCTGAATCAAGATCAAGCTTAGGTAAATATATGGGGGGGGGGGGGGGGGTTGCTGCATTCAGAAGGTTTTTTATTTTAATGCAGAGAATGCATTAAAGTAAAAAAAACAAAAAAAAACTTTTACCTTTAGAACCACTTTTGAATTTTGAAAAAAAGCGTTATTTTTTGTACTTTTTGCTATAATAAATATCCCCCAAAAATATATAAAAAAATTTTCCTTAGTTTAGGCCGATACGTATTCTTCTACATATTTTTGGTAAAAAAAAAATCGCAATAAGCGTATATTGATTGGATTGCAAAAAAGTTATAGCGTCTACAAAATAGGGGATTGTTTTATGGCATTTTTTGAGTCTACTGGTGCTGCGGGCACGGTCATGCTGCATGCGGCGGGCGCTATCCCTGCTATCTACGCCTCTTAAAGAGGAAGTAAACCCTGATGGGTTTACTTCCTCTTTGATTCCCTGCAAAGGTAAAGCATAATGGACTACTATGCATTGCATAGTAGTCCATTATGTGTCACTTACCTGACACAGGAGCCAGTGAAGTCACCGCTGTCCCCTGTAGTTCCGAACGTCCATCTTCTTGGTGGGTCTCGCTGCTCCGGCGCTGTCATTCGACTGAGCCGCGATGACGCCACTCGCGGCATATCGCCATTAACAGCGGCGCGCTCAGTGCCCCTGTGCGCCGCTGTCTACGGCGCATGCGTGCCATCTTTTGCCAAATATCTCCTAAACCATGATATTTCTTAGACCTACAGGTAAGCCTTAATCTAGGCTTACCTGTAGGTCAAAGTGGTTTGTAAGGGTTTACAACCACTTTAAAGGGGACGTACAGGTATGCCCATTTGCCCACCGCTGCCATTGTGCCGACGTATAATGGCGTACAGCGATCAGCAAGTGGTTAAATGACTTTTAACAAATACAAAACTTTATAATGTTTTTTAATCATTCACTTGTATTTAATTACAGCTTATAACAGTAAAAGCATGATCTTTTCAGCACCTTCGTCTTTCTTTCTTTTTTTCTTTTTTTTTTTAATATAGTTCTAAAGAAAGCAGAAAACAATCCCCCCTCCTTTTATAAGACGGGAAGCATCTGCCTTGAAGGTAATGTTTTATAAAGCCATACAACAGCAGCGCGGCGAGCTTCCGTAGTCACTGGGGAGCCCAGATCTCGGATCAGATGGCCCTCTGATTCCTTTTTATTCCCGTGTTTGCCTTCTTCACGCCAGGAATGACATGCCACTGATGAAGGAACCAATTTCTTTATTTCCTGTCCTGCCTGCTGCTGGCAGCTGCTGCTCATAGCTGCGCCTTGCTCAATGCGTACAGATATCTGCCAAAGCTCTGTAACATCCTTGTTCGTCTGCCAGTGCTGGCCAAGGACAGAGTCTTAACGAGCGAGTAGGTGTTTAATTAAAAGCCTGTGACAGAAACACTCAGAGACGGTCAGCTAACATACTTAGAATAAATGGAGTTCATAAAATCCAAAGAGGTAAATGTCAAAGCTTCGTTATTTATACCCCCGGTCCATTCCAAATTTTGTGTATCAGGCGTCTATCATTTTCAGGTATTGTAGCCAGTGCAGCCTTTTTTTTTTTTTTTTTTGCGTCTTGTTACATTTCACAGCACTGACATATTGGAACTGTGATATTAGGGACTCGGTAATGCCGGACTGTGTCCGTTTGATAGCGGAATAACAAAACACCCCTTCCCGGGCGCTATGTCCTGGTAGCACAAAAATGAGATGTTTGAAATAGTTTTTCCTTTTTCTATTATTTGAATTGAGAGGAGACGTTTTCTAAGGGTTGGCTGGAATATTTTTTTAGCAGGTTGTGTTAAAAAAAAAAAAGAACGGTAATGTATCCTAATCGCACAGGCGATGTAGGAGTAGCGGAAATAGCGCAATAAGCTTGTGGGAGGCTGCAGTATTTTAGTGTGTGGAGCGGTCAGATGATGCAAGGTGAATCGATAGGGTTGCGTAGGGAACAATAGTTGGGTTCACGAGTGGGCCATTTGCTACCCATTGGCACATGCACTTTGACCCTTTGCAGATGGTGCCAGTGCCCTGGAACTACACAAAAATATATTTTCAAATCTGTTTTGGGGCTCAACAGACCAAATACATGTCCAACATTAAGCAGAGCTTAAAGCAGAGTTCCAATCAAGCCAGAAAGCAGCCTGAGGTCACAACCAAGAGGCAAGTCCAGAGACAGGTTGGGAGGTAATCCGGGTCATACAAAGAATCCCAATCAGCAGGTCAGGTCATCAGAAAAAATCTGAAGACCACACAAAAACTTTTTTTCTGATTTGACTTTTATGACTTTTACGTGTTTCCTGGACTTTGTTTTCACATCCGGATCTGGTACTACTCTGTTTGGCTGTTTGAGCCCCTACTCTACCTCTGTATCCTAATCTAGTATCCCGCTGCCTGGCTGTGTCCTTCCTCAGTAAGGGCCCTAACCTAGTTCCTGTAACCTGTAAACCTTGGTGCTCCTGCACGTAGTACCTGCTACGTGATCCTCAGTCCTCTGCTGCACACATCCGACAGCAACACAGATCTTGTACTGCCTGCCTTCCATTCATACCACTCTGTGCCATTACATTTTCTTTCACTGCCTTCAGGAGTGTTGGGCAGGAGGTTCACAATTAGCTTGATAGCATTCCATTTTTTCTCAGCATTTGCACATAATGAAAATACATGCAGTATAGCGGCAAACAACCGCCCTTTCCCCTGAGCGGCCGGAGGCACTTAACCAGCACCCCCGCCCACTGTCTGCCGGTCTGTCCGGCACTTACCCCATCTAGTTGGCAGATGACGGGCTGCAGGTCAGGCAGCGGATTATGGACAGTGAGCTGTGGGTCAGACAGCGGATAACGGGCAGCGAGCTATGGGTCAGGCAGGGGGTGATGGGCGGCTACCTATGGGTCAGGCAGCGGCTCCTGTGTCCTATTCCACCGTGCGTCTCTTCTCTCCTACTGCTAGGCATCCAATAGGATCACCTGTCCTTTCAGCCAATTGGGTGATGGGTCTCAGACCCACTTACTTATTGGACGGGAGGAGGATCAGTGTTGTGATAATGAATATTCATTCGCTATCGTCACACAACTGGGTGGGCTTTGGGCGCCCAGAGCCCACCCTTTTTTGAAGCCTATTAGAGCCTCTGGCTCTAATCTCCCCCCATTGGAATACATACATGCATCCGGCCTCCCTGTATGTAGATCAGGGAGTGGGACGCATGGATAGGGGGGGTGGCGTCCATGCTCCCCGAGTGGCCGCCACTCATTTCAAAGAGTTAACCAAGTTATAATTACTAGAGCCTGGGATCATGGAATTCAACTGTTTGCCCCTGAGAGACAAAAATGGACATAGTTGTTGGGGGGATACAAGACTGATGGAGTTTGTAAGAGATTAGATTTGATGGACACTTGACTTTTTGTGTCTTGATAACTAAAATATGCATTTGTAAGTGATACAACAGGTTCAAACAATATATGCAATGATTAAGGCATGGAATGGTAAACTCTAGAGCATTAATGATCACTTATGAGCTTTGGCAGGGCTCACTATTGTATACAGAAATTTCAAAACGACTAGAAAATCTCTACAAATCATCTAACAAGTCTTCTCTCTTTCCCATAGAACTGCTTGTGCACAGCATTGAAATGTCAGATAAACTGGAGAAGAAAGACATTGTGGGTTGTTCTTTTTGAGAGAAGTGTTAACATTTGTATATGTATCGCTTACTCCCAGAGCTACCGCTGATGTATGGGTTCCATGATTCCTGGTGACAACAACTCTTCCGGCAGTGCCACACCCTCGGACACACCAAGGCTGAATAAAAGAATGTTCATTTGGGCGACACACCCAGCAAAGCAACAATAGCAGAAGCAACAGTCAAGAGCTGCAAAAGGCAAAATTATACATTACACTGATAACAGTTTGAAAACTGAGTACCGTATTTTCCGGCGTATAAGACGACCTTTTACACTTAAAAGAATCGGTCAAAAAGCGGGGGGTCGTCTTATATGCCGGGTATGAAATGCCACCCGCTGGATGTCAGCCCACAGGATGCATGCTGAATGTGCGGTTATGCTGAATGTAGTTTCGGCTACATCCAGTATACATAGCTGAGCCAATCCCAGCGAGCGATGTATTCTATTAATGAATACAGAGCCTGCTCGGATTGGAGTAACAACCTCTGCCAATCCGAGCAGGCTACATACAGTAGCCTGCTCAGATTGGCTTTGAGAGTCAGAGAGGCGCGGGCTGATGATGTTATAGCCTCTGCCATTCCGAGCAGGCTTTGTATTCATTAATAGGATACATTAATCACTGTGATTGGCTCGGCATTGTATACTGTATTACCTGGTGCTACTGTACATGCAGTATTACCGTACATCCAGTTCCAGATCTCCCGTTCATATAGTTATGATTTCTGGTGCTCTCATTGGCAGTATTGCATTGGAGGAGAGGATTCACTGCCCATTGTTGCTGCCTACCAATTGTGGTTTTTCTGGGTCTTGTAGTTTACCAGTTTCCTTTTTGATTTTATAACAGTGGTAATACCTGACAGATTACAGATTAGTGCATAGGTCTTCAAACTATGGCCCGCCAGTTGTTCAGGAACTACAATTCCCATCATGTGCAGTCATGTCTGGGCGGCACAGTGGTGTAGTGGTTAGCACTCTCACCTAGCAGTAAAAAGGGTTGCTGGTTCAAATCCCAACCACAGCACTACCTGCCTGGAGATTGCATGTTCTCCCTCTGCCTGTGTGGGTTTACTCCAGTTTTCTCCCACACTCCAAAGACATGCAGGAAGGTTAATTGGCTTCTGTCCAAAATTGTCCCCAGTATATGAATATGGAACCTTGGATTGTGGGCTCCTTGAGGGTAAGGACCGATGTGAGTGTGCAATGTACAGGGATAGGGACAATTGTAGACACTCACTCATGTTGAACTGGATGGACTGGTGTCTTTATTCAACCCTACTAACTATGTCTGTGAATGTCAGAGTTTTACAATGCCTCATGTGATGTGTAGTTTGCAACAGCTGGAGGGCCGTAGCTTGAGGATCCCTGGATTAGTGGGTGTAAAATGGCTGATAGACAAGACCCCATCATGGCACCAGCAAAAAGAAGGAAACATGAAGCTCAAAGTTGTAAACTTTGCCAATAAACATAGTAACTGTGCTGCAGCCAGACAATATGGAGTAACAGAAAAGATGGTCCCAGTCTGGAAAGCAAAGGAAGATGCATTAAAGAGTATGCCAAGGGGTAAGTGTGCATTAAGAAAATCACCCCACATTGGCCAGAACTCGAAAAGCATGTAGCAGACATGGTGCATGAGCATTGTCAAAATGGTTATGTAGTGACACGAAACAACATACAGATTGTTTTTCACTTCAGTGGACCAGATCTAACCCAGATGACAGCAAAGGATTTAAGGCAACTATATCCTGGTGTGCTAGGTTCTTAAAAAGGCATGATCTGGTCCTGAGGCAAAAGACCAAAATTACCTGCAGATCTCAACAGAAAAGTAATTTCCATCAATATGTAATACAACAGCACAAGAAACATGGCTATGCGTTAAGTCAGATCACAAATATGGATGAAACTCCTATGAATTTCAAAATGGTTGGAAATAAAACAGTCAATTCAAAAGATGCAAAAACAGTTTAGTTAAAACAACAGGACATGAGAAGTCCAGTTTTACAGCGGTACTAGCATGTACAGCTGATGGCACCAAGCTATTGAAGCTAAGACCAATGATTATTTTTAAAAGAAAAACAATGCTGAAAATCAAGTTCCCTGTTGGCGTTTTTTTACATGTAAAAAGGGAAAACACTGCGCTATAATTTGTGAAAAAATGGCCACAACGGCCACAACAGCAGCCAACACCAAAAACAAACAAAGTTCAACAGGTAAAATAAAAAATATAGTGTAGCGCTTCAATAATAAGTGTAATCAACACAAATTCTATAAAGATAATAGTAGCAAAACAGAGATCACACAGAACCAAATGCCTAGAAATCAAAGTCCAACATAAAACAGTCATTCAACTGTGTTGATGGCGTAGAAGTGACCAAACCGTCACCTAGAAGGACAATGATGTACTGGACGAATGAGTTCATGCGGGTAAACTTGATTGTAAGCATCAAACTGAAAAGTGAATAAATACTTCTTACCGGAACGGTTGGACTCACACAGTCATATGACGGTTGAGTCTAGAAGGCTTGGGGTCACACTCTGGGACCAAAGACTGTAAGGAGAGAGGTCAGTTGGGCTGGTGCAGAAACTCCTGACGGTTGTAGGCTCGAAGGTGGATCCTTTCAGATGAAACCTCAAAGGTCAAGCCCAGACGCAGCTCACTGTACCAACAATCCTGCCACCCCCGAATGGAGAGGGAGGTACTCGTAAAATTTTACACCAAGGCAACGGAGAGGAGAAAAAAGAAAAAAAGGCTCCACATGGTGCGGGTCAAACAATATAAAAAAGTTGATTTATTAAAGTCAAAAAGATAATAAATTGACTTAGTGATCACATAAAAAGCAAAATGAACTAAAAGCAATGTGGGGTACCAACAGCTCGCCCGACGCGTTTCGACATATGTGTCTTCAACTGGGGCATGTTGGAACCCACCACATTGCTAACAAATATATAGAGAATGAGGAAGAGGTCACGCCTAACAAGAGGCGGGGCATCCAATCTCAAACAGTCTCTTAAAGCTACAGTGTACAATTTGATCAAACCAAAGTCTACCAATTCAAACACTATAAACAGATACAAATAACATCCAAAAATGTCATTCATGCAGACTATTAGATAAGTATTAATGGCAATAAAATCTAAAATAAAAAATACATAAAAAGTAAGTCACCATACTCACTCGTGAGTAGCACTAAATAAACTGCATTGTTCACAGCCTAATCATATATATAAATACAGCATGATTCAATTCAATTGTAAAACATATGCAGAGAACACATCAAGTACCAATACATAAAAATCAGACCTGCGTTGTTAGTTATACATTAAATATATTAGACCTTTGCAAAAAGCTGCCAGTTTGCATTTAGTTTGCATTTCCATTCGGGGGTGGCAGGATTGTTGGTACAGTGAGCTGCGTCTGGGCTTGACCTTTGAGGTTTCATCTGAAAGGATCCACCTTCGAGCCTACAACCGTCAGGAGTTTCTGCACCAGCCCAACTGACCTCTCTCCTTACAGTCTTTGGTCCCAGAGTGTGACCCCAAGCCTTCTAGACTCAACCGTCATATGACTGTGTGAGTCCAACCGTTCCGGTAAGAAGTATTTATTCACTTTTCAGTTTGATGCTTACAATCAAGTTTACCCGCATGAACTCATTCGTCCAGTACATCATTGTCCTTCTAGGTGACGGTTTGGTCACTTCTACGCCATCAACACAGTTGAATGACTGTTTTATGTTGGACTTTGATTTCTAGGCATTTGGTTCTGTGTGATCTCTGTTTTGCTACTATTATCTTTATAGAATTTGTGTTGATTACACTTATTATTGAAGCGCTACACTATGTTTTTTTACATGTGAATGAAAAAGGCTGGGTGTATGAAGAAGGGATAAAGCTAGGCAAAATTTGCATCTCCTAGGCCCTAAACTACAAGGAAGGTGTAAATATGGGTTGTACTCATTCAGAGTATAAAAGTCTCAGTCCCTCGTTAACCCTCACCCACTGGCCTGTAGTACACCTGACGACGTTGGGGCCCAAAATGAGATTGAAGCGCTCCTAAAGCCTAACGAAACTCTCTAAATCACAACAGTAAAATCAGTACAGTAAAGCATGCTTGTTATACACACTGTGGAACCTAAGGTTTCTGATGCCCCATTAGACCCGCATGGTCTGGGGTAAGGATCCATCTGTTCCCGAGTCTCGGAACTGGCTGGTCCGAGGTGCAGTAACTGAAGGAGGATTCAAAACGTCTGGGTGTGCTCTCAACTTGGAGTGGCACCGCAGCAGCAAGTAAGCGATCAGTGGAGGACTCTTCGGAGGAGGGCCAACAAGCTGGCATCCCAAGAAGTGCCTGGTTGCTGGGTTGTCAAGGACGCTAACAAATTCATGCTTTTCCAGTACTGCCAAAGAGACAGAGAACGTTCCAGGTACTGAGGAAAGGGTTCCTGTTAATTTTCGGTTGAAAGCTTTATTCAAGGTCAAAGACTTTGTAAATTCTGGATCAGAGTGCTGACTGTCATAATCTCTGGCTAGAGATTTGTTCAGCCTTGAAGCGCCCAGCTGCGAGTGGCTACTCTCTGGGTCGTATTAGAGACTTTCTGGTGATTAGCAGTTCAAGGTGCCTGAGTTTATTCACCCTTGCCCTCTGTTCCCATACGAGCCTGTGTTTGTTGAATGTTACCCCTGCAAATAAAAACCTTTTTAAAGGACTTTTATGGTGTCAGCGTCCAAAGTTGTTGGGTACTAACCCTGGGAACCCCTAGAAGTGGATGAACAAGCCAAGCGGAGGTAACCGGTAAGCCCAAAAGTCAAGGCCGCCCTATCGAGGGTTATGGCCGCTACAATAGGGTAGATGATCCAGGCAAAGACAGGAACTCCAGTAGATGCCCCGGAATATACAAAAGGTGAAGCAAAAACAACTCTAATGCTGTGTACACATAACTGTTTTTTCCATCAGAATAAACTCTGACGGTCTTTCCGACGGAGGCACGATGGAGTTCCGCTGAAACGGACTTGCCTACACACGATCACACCAAAGTCCATTCGTTTAGAATGCGGCGATGTACAACACGTATGACGGGACTAGAAAAAGGAAGTTCAATAGCCAGTATCCAATAGCTTCCCTTGCGTTGTTTTTATTCCGTCGGAACAGCATACAGACAAACCGTTTTCCTGATAGGAATTGATTCCATCGGAAAGATTTAAAACATGTTCTATTTCTAGGTCCGTCAGAATTTAAAAAAAAAAGTCAGATGAAGCCCACACACGATTGGAATATCCAATGAAATTATTCTGTTGGACCTTTTCTGCCGGAAAGTCCGGTCGTGTGTATGCAGTATAAGTGTTCACAGTTACAAAACAACTTTATTTTAAAAATGGTTACTCACAAACGGCTGTTTAAAAAACGGCATTTCCATCACAGATGGCTGAGTGGTGTTTAAAATGCAGGTCGGCAGCGGGTGACATCAGTGCGTAGCTCCTCCCCTGTATGCGTTACGTTCATGGAACTTTATCAGCGGGGCGGTGCCCAACGAACGCCACCTGTCATCCTTAAAACCTTATCCGTCGCCATGGAAACCATGATGCAAGCGGGGGGTGCGGCTAAGCCTCCCTCCTCACATGGTACACAAATCCCTTCAATCAGTGTTCCTGCTGATGGGGACAGAGAAAAGGATATTATATGACCAAACCACTTCCAGGTAAGGAGGTTAACACTAGGTCAGCACAATGACCCCTAGTGGCCAGTTAAGAAAATGCTTGATAAACATATAACGCGTAAGTATATAAAGTATATATAAACAATACATAAGATATAAAAAGCACTAGTCATCCACTGACTTGTTGCATCTCACAGCTTCATGAACAATGAACAAACAATCAGGATATGGAAAAAAATACAAGACTAGTAAAAATAATAAAACAAAAATAAATAAATAAATATAAAATAAATAGATAAAATTATAAACAAAACTACCTATCAGAGATGAAGCAATTAAAATCAAAATCTATATTTAACCCTTTAGGAGAGAGGACCTTAGCTTCAAAAATCCAGAAGGACTCCCTCTGGCTAAGGTGACGGACGTAGTTACCCCCCCCCCCCCCGCCAATGTCTGTCAACCTTTTTAATGCCACAAAACTTTAAGTCCCTGGGGTCCCTATTGTGACATACTCTGAAAGGCTTGGAGACACTATGGGATCTGAGTCCCTTTTTGATGTTATTCACATGTTCCCCCACCTTGCACACTCAGGGGTCTAGAGATCCTACCAATATACTGGAGTCCACATTTGCACTCCAGCATATATACCACCCCTTGTGTGTTACATGTTATCAGATTTTTTTTCATCAAGCAACATCTGACATTTGCCTAGTGTTGGGGCTCAAGAAAACATTGAAGTGCTATTAAAAAAACAAACTGAAAATTGTATCATACTTACATACCGCAAAATTGTATTTTCATGGTGCCTATCCATGGCTGCATACGTGTGATAGTAGCCCTACCTGTTTCCGCCCACACGACCAGTGCATGACTATAAAAAGTTAACACCCACACAACAGCCCATTCCCTGCACATCACTAGGAATGAACAGGTTGGGTTCAGTATGCTGCCATGGATAGGCACCAGGAAAAGAAAATTATGGTAAGTATACAAATTTCTGTTTTCCTGGGGCCTCCATAGCAGCATACATAAATAACTACCTATCAGGGCGGGAAGCTTCAGTAAATTCCATCATAAGAAAGTGAGTAAGCTACTGGCTTCCTGCCGAATACAAGTGTAGTGAGGACTACTAAGCCCACCAGTAGTGCTGAATAAATGGGCTATTGTGTGGGTGTTAACTTTTTATAGCTAGTATGCACTGGTCCTGTGGGTGGAAGTAGGAGCGCCCCTCTCTTCTCGCTGCCCCCCAAATGCATAATGGATAGATCCATGCATAGCATGGCCCCCACAGCCACCCCCTATTCATGCATCCAGCCAGTTTCAGGGCACTGGGTGCATGAATTACAGTGGCGGGGGGTGTTTTTTGAAGCACGTGATTAGAGGCTTCAAAATAGGATGAGCTCAGGTCACAAAGGATGTGACCAGAGCCCACCCAGGTGTGTTACAACAGCAATTTAATATTTGCTGTTAAAACACGGATCCTCAATCCAGCCAATCAGAAGTGGGTGTCATACACGTTTTCTGATTGGCCGAAAAGAGAAGACTTCTGATTCGCTGATGAGAAGGAGGGTGGAAACGGAAGCCGCCATCGCCGTGATGACCCATGGAGAGAAGGAGAACGGGAGGCCGCAGCCGCCAAGCAGTGGAAGCTGCCGGTGATGGGGTAAGTGCTACAGACCAAGGGGGGGGGGTGGATGTGGACGTGAAATTCCACCGGCCGCTACTAATCACACGTATGCAGCCATGGAGGCACCAGGAAAGTGTTTTTGTAATACCAACGGTAGGGGGTGGGGGGGGGGGGAGTCTGCTCGGCATGACCTATGCATCTAGTAATACACCCCTTCCCATAAACCATCCATTTTTCTACCCATTCCCTTTTACCTTTCCCTTTTCCCTTACCCCCCAATAAATAGACCACAGTAGAGTTTGGAGTATAAAATGGCCACAGCAGCCTTTATTTTAACCAATCTTCAACCAAAATAAAATAAATAAAATAAATAACTTTATTACTCTAATAGAACAATACTATATTGCAACAGCAATTACAACTCCCAGCCATTTGGTCTTTGACGGTATCTCAGTTCTCCTTTTAACTTTTCCGTTTTACCAATACACTGCGGGACCAAATTTTTACCATACCAGGCCTCCGGCCGTTAATCAGCCCGGAGACAACCCCCTTTCCCGCAGTGTCACCAAAACCCGTATCCCAGCCTACCCTTCCGCTGGGATACACCAAAAAGGGGGCACATACCACATATGAGTCCCCCCCACCACTTCCATCACCTCCGTTTCTTTACCCCGTCAAAGACCAATGGCACCGCCATCCGCTGCTCAACGAACCTGCAAGAAAAAAGGGGACAACGACAACAACCAGAAATACGATAACCACAAAACAGCAACCTAACCTAAAGGGCGGGTGGGTGGGCAACTTCCAAACTTCCAAATGCTGTGACCCACGCTTGCCGCTCGACTCCTCCCCTCCCTTAAATAAAGTTCCGCCCCCTTTACTGGCTCTCAGCTCCGCCCCCTCCTTCGCTTATCCTCACTTCTTTTTAACCCTACAGGGGTTTTACTGCGCATCCGTCATGCCAGCCCTGCACCTACGTCCTTGACTTCGTTTCCCTTAGGTCCTGGACCTTTCCTGCACTAACAGCCAATCAGTGCTCACTCCTTCATCTTTCTCCCTGCAGCTGCCACTTATGTAGGAAGGAGGATAAAAAATGTCCTGCTAATGTTTATTCTCAACACTGCAGGACAGGATTTAAAGAGCCCTGCAGGAGAATTTAAAGTAAATCTGTAAAACATAAAAATACAAATAAGTTCAATAAAATTATTATTTTTATGGAGGATGTGCAAATATGTGATGATTTTATGAAAACAATAGGTAAAAAAAAAAAAAACCCATGCAAACAAAACACGTTTTCTTCTTGTTTGATTAACATCATCAATTTACTGACTGGCATACATGATAAAACCACTTCTCCTTTATCGCAATTGCCTTTATGACGGTTCAAGTGTGGCAAGAGGGAAATAGTACGAGACACATGTGTGCTAGCTACCTGCTTGTGGAATGAATGGATGCAGTTACAGCCTAATGATTGTACACAGTGTCCCTATAGGCACACAGGCAATTTAGAGCTTGCAAACCAGGCTTGCTTCACGCTATATTTCAAAAGCAACGCGTCCCATTGTAAAAGCCGCAGCAGAAACAAACAATGATAGTTTATTGCGAAGCTGTTTTACTGTAATGAGTATTGTGGGGAATATTGAAAAAGATCTTTGGCTGAGCCAAAAATGAATTTGTAAGTCATAAAGTGTCCTACGTTGAAATTAACACCGACCCCTTCAATGCTAGAGCGGTCAACATAGACCCGACTTTTCCATGGGTAGAGAGGTTACCCGGGATTTTATTTATATAAAAGGAAGAAAATGTTTCAGATTTATGGGAAAGAAGACTTTTAAGGCATGATTAAAGACTATTGTTTTCCCAGCGTGATGAATCAGGCTGCTTGGATTTTCCAGAGGAAGAGAGACCCGTCGGTACCAGTGTTCCTATTTCTCACAATGTTTGTTTTAAATAGCAGTGACCACCATGGAGGAGTTCTGGATTATCCACCTCAGCGTATTATTTGTGTCAGTCTCATTTTATGTTTTTCACACCCACACGCAGATGTATATTACACATAATATAATCTTCAAGCAATTTTTTTTTTTTTTGCCATTTATTTCCCTGGTGGGCCTTTCACACCACGGTCAAGTTCAAAGTGCTGAGGTGGAACAATAAAAGATGCAAGGGCAGGAAGTACTCTAAATCAGCTGTTTCAGTTTAAAGGAGAGCTTTAGTCTACCCCTGGGTGCAGAGGCAAGCCCTATAATAATTGGGATAAGATGTTTGAAGGATATAAGAGTTCAAATAAAAGAAAAGTGTTTTCCCCTTCCAGGACTATGTGGGTCACGGTTGGCAATATTGTTTGGATGGCAAAAGATGGGGCACTAATTGGGACATGATGTCAAACTGCTTAGGACACCGGTTGCAAAGGGCCCTGTGCAAATAAACAGCTTGTACACTTAGGGGCAATTTATAAAGTTGCTTTAAAGCGGGGTTCCACCCAAAAATTGAACTTCTGCTTATCCAGGTTCCTCCCCGCCCCCCTCCGGTGTCACATTTGGCACCTTTCAGGGGGGAGGGGGGAGCAGATACCTGTCTAATACAGGCATTTGCTCCCACTCCCGGCAATAGATTGCTGCAGAATTTGTGGCGATCCACGCCATGTTCGGCCCCTCCTCTGCCCCCCCTCCGCTGTCTTCTGGGAGGCACACAGGTCCCAGAAGACAGCAGGGACCAGTCAGGACGCGCAGAGCGACTCTCGCATGCACATTAGGGAACCAGGCACACAAGGCTTCGCTGCCTGTTTCCCTTACTGAAGATGCCGGTGCCTCCACCAGGGAGCCGAGGAACAGGTCAGCTTTGGGTAAGGACATCGCGGGCACTCTGGACAGGCAAGTGTCCTTATTTTAAAAGTCAGCAACTGCAGTATTTTTTTTTCGGCGGAACTCTGCTTTAAGAAAAAAAAAAAAAATGCATATTTATATGGGACAGCAGTTTTCCGTTTGTGGTTGTCAGGTACAGTTGAGTTCCACTTTAACCTCTCTCACTGGCCAGTGATACACTGGGCACTACTTGGGATATGATATCAAACTGCATAGGACACAGGTTGCAATGGGCCCTGCCCAAATAAACAGTTTGCGCACTTAGGGGTCTATTTATAAAGTTATAAAATTGCTTTATATGGCCAAAGCTATCTTGGCTATACTTCTCCTGTAGATCGCAGGTGTGCAGTTCATTCTGCCCTCTTGTAACTCATTTTCAGCCGAAAACAGGCTATAGAGTTGGGCCGAGCACCCCCCAGTTTGGTTCAGACCAGAACTCCCGAACATGGGAAAACTTAGGACCCAAACCGTGAACCCCTTTAAAAGTTTATGGGACCCAAACTTGAAAAATCCAAAGTCTCCATTTTTAAGGCTTATATGCAAGTTATTGGCCATAAAAAAGGGTATGGGGGCCCTGGTACTGCCCTACGGGACATGTAAAATGCAAAAAAGTTTTAAAAATATATTAAAAAAAACAATACAATACAAAAAGAAACAATAAAAATGAAAAAATCCTTTAGATTTAGTGCATGGGGGGTCCCATTAGTCTGCCTGTAAAGTGGTGCATCTGTACAGCATGAGTTTCCATAATGAGTTTATGGGAATGCCTTAAGGCTCCCAGTTGGAGACTGCTCCACACCAAGAGACAGGAGGTCTCCAGGAGTCAGAGGGATTGCAAGAGGCAGCCATAACATGTGTGACTGGAAGAGGCAGTGAAACGGCCTGAGGATTTAGGCCAGAGTGGAGCTGTGGGCGCTAAAGTAAAGCCATCCACACTAGACATGGGCGCCGTCAATAAATTTGTTTCGTTCCGTTCCGTTACGGTTCGTACTAGAATAAATTCGTACTTCATATTTCGTGTCCGAAATTAAATTTCAATTCATACAAAATACGAATTGTTGTTAGGTTTGTTAGCTTGTATGAATGTTCTTTCCGATCAATTTAAAGGCAAAAAAATACCTCAATATGACAGTCGATGCTGATGGAAGCTGGGTTTTTATCCAAAATACGAAATTTCGTTGAAGAATTTCCTATCCGAAATACGAATTTTCATTAGATGAGGGTCTCCCACTATCCCTATGCTGTGCTGACTTCCTCCTGTGGATTCGTAAACAAAAGTTCGTATTTCGTACAAAATTCGGACACATGGCAATTCGTATTTCGGATCCTCCCGAACTTACAAATTTAGGGAAATTCGTACGAATTTGAGATTCGTATGAAACTAATCGCACGTGTCTAATCCACACTGAAGGATCCAGTGGTCTGTATGACCAGGATAGAGAGCATAAGTTCTGCTACAGAGAGCCAGATGGGCTAGCATTTTCCGTTGTGTGTATTTGCTGGAGAAGAACCCCTGCGTGGGAAACTGTTATGTTATGAACATTTATTTGCCTTTTTAATAAAAATGGGTTACCATGCCCTAAAATATAGTTCCTGACTGGTTTGAATCACTGGCAAAATAATCTACTACAAGAGCTAAACAACCCCCAACTTTACAATATATACACACACTGTATATACAGTATATATCAAAAATACTAACTTTCTTTATTAGTACAGATCATTTTTGTTTTTTACCATATATAAACACACACACACACACAAACCAATTAAAGGAACTTGGCCACACATGTGGACCCGGATTTAATCGACACACCATTGCTGGAGCCATATCTTACAGAGAAGCCAAACAAAGAAGAAGTGGACAGAAGTAATCTGCATTAACAAATCATTCTCAAAAGGTCAAATGAAATATCCCACAAAATGAAGATGTTGTCACCCTGTACAGTAAATTTGGCTGTTTGTTGTATTCACCCATTACTATGGACGGGCTTGCATTTGTTTGGAACTGGGTTTGCATCTGAACACAGAAGTCCTTTGTCATTCTTGGCCCAATGAGCTGTGGGCAGGGGATTACTACCCTGAATCTGATGCTACAAAGGGTCGGGGAGGGATGCTCAGGTTTTCATTGACCTAACATGGCCACGGTCATTGGTCAAAGTCAATGACCTTCTATGGCCATGCGGCCATAGTAGGTCAATGCTGTTGCAAGCATTACCACCCCTGTTTAACATCAGCTGCAGGGTAGGGGATTACCTATCCCCAGCTCACTGGGCCAGGAATGAAAGCTGGTTTGGACCTGATCCTGGTTCCAAACAAACGCAAACTCATCCCTACTCATCACATACTAGAAAATACCAATGGAACTCTCTATATTTGAGACACACAGCTCCACTATTCAGCATAAGAAAAGTAGAAATTACAGTGGTGTGCAGCAATCTTGACATTTCATGAGTAGAGAAAACATTTTCTTAAAGCAGAACTAAATTCTCTTAATTAACATTAGCTATTTTTAATCCTTAGGCTGATAACATTAGTAAACAGATAGGAAGGCATATTAGATTTACTTGTTTTAAATGTTTTTGTTTTTACATTTCTTCATTTGCTTCCTGGTTTCTGGCCTAGTCCAAAATGATGTCATACATCCTGAGAGTCTTCATGGGCATTTATTTCTTTCATCTGGATGAGGGGGTTTTCTCAGCTAAGCACAACCTTCTGCCTGCATGCCTGAACTAAGGGCAGATGGATGCCAGGAAGTAAGTGCTACATGAATCATCTGTCCTTACTCAAGTTGGCCGTGGCTAGAACTGCTAGGGGGGTGTTTTCTCAACAAAACAAAGCATGGAGATATAGATGGATGGGGGAAATTGCTTTGAACATGGAAAATTTATTATATAGCATTTTCCGTTTGTGGTGCTCAAATACAATTGAGTTCCACTTTAACCCTTCTGTCTGGGATCTCGTGCAGTAGGTGCCCATTCCCGTGTAGCAGGTGCTCATTCTTATGCCCATGTGCAAGAGCCTAGAAGCCCAAGGTGAGCAAGGACTGGAATTGGTGCATACATGTGGGGATGTGCACGTACACATAGAGTCCAGTGCCCAGCAGCCTATTTAAAAGGAGAGTGTGTGTCTGGCTTCAGTGCTGGATTGTCTGGAGTGCCCAGCAGCCTATTTAAATGGAGAGCGTGTCTGGCTTCAGTGCTGGATTGTCTTCAGCTTTGGTTCCTGTGTTCCTGATTTCAGTCTATGTCTCCTAACCTTGTTCCTGACCTGGCTATGCCTGACACTTCTCTTAGATCACCCCTGCCTGTTGTATCTGCTTCTCACCTATGCTACTGACCACGTCTTGGATTTATGACTACGTCATATGCCAGCACTTTACTGACTTCTGTCTGTTCCCAACCTTGAACCCGATCCTGATTCTGCAGCTGTCTGCCTGGCTCCCTCTGAACAAGGCTTGTGACCCCCGGACTCCACACCACCACTGGAAGGACTCCAAGCCACAGCTCACTTGTAGAGATTCCAGGTATCTGCACCCTTCCACTGCTCTAGCAGTCCCTGTCTCCACTACCAGGGGTGCTTAAATGGGAATTGTGCAAGAGGCCACCCTCATCATCTCAGGCTCCATAGTCATCGATGTGACACCTTTCCACTGGCCAGTGGTACACCTGACATTGGCTAGCGTTGGGGCCCAAGATGATATTGCATTGCAGTGTTTTTCAAAGTAATTTGTTAACAATGAAGCATGGAGGCATGGATGGATGGGGGAGTTTGCTTTGAATATAAAAAAAAAAATTAAATACTGTTTCATAAATGACTACTTTTGCATAAATTTTTCAACCATTATTAGAAGCTCTTTTACACAAAGTATATGTTATATTTTGGAAGTATTGGTCCATTATGTTATATTTCACTCCACTATAATACTAGTACCAAAATATCAGGCTAAAGCTTTAATTCAACAAATACTGATTCAGCCAAGCAAAAGGCTTCCTGTGGGTTATGTAGATGGCATTTGCACTTTACAGCACCTAGTAGTTACTGAATTGGCTAAAATCTAAGTCTACTTTTTCCTAACAAAATGTAACCTCAGGTATGTTTACAATCATTGGACAAAGTTAGCGTTGCCAGTAATAACAGCTTTTAGGGAAGCATAAAATGCTTATTTGCTAGTGTATAATGGGCATTTCCGAGCACAAAGGAGACCTATGTATGTGTTTTCAGATGCTTTCATTTCCTGTCCTGTCTAAACATTCTATTATTTTATGGTTGGGTTGTGTTTTTCAGTCTGTTTGTCGTAAAAACGTATTTGTGAATGCACCATTAGAGACAAAACATAGAATGAGTTGTGCAGAATGGCCCATTTTAACTCATCTACAGTTTACTCAAAAGTTATTTTTCTGTGCAAGAGTGCATCAAGACCACCTATGGATTCTGTTTCCTCACCGAGGATGCTTATGATCCCTCAAGCAGAGACAGAGTGGCCTGTGGCACAGCAGGAGTCATTTCATTGCCTGTGAATGAAGTCATATTCCTTTGCCAGGATGCTATTCTTGGTGGAGAGGAGATGCTTCCTTAACCCTTAACCCTGACGGCATCAGGCGCTGTTCTACAGAGTTGAGAGTTTGTAGAGAAGCAACAAATTAACGCTGCTTGGATAAAGAGTTTTAAGTGGTTCATAAATCATGCCCCGTTTTATATCTAATTATCCCCAAATATGCATTAGGTGATTTTCTATGACTGATAAAGAAAATGTAACATAGAGCGCTCTTTGTGATCTGTGTGTCAAATATTTTGTCCCCTTTTTCTTCTTATATGGAATGCATGATGTATTTTCATTGAGCATATTCTTGGAGTTATTTTTTCCTTTATTTATATAATTATTAAATACAGGCATTAACAAGTGCTTTACATACTATACATTCCAATCAGTCTCTGCCCTCAATGAGCTTACAATCTAAAGTCCCTATCTCATATGTATATTTACACACATACTAGGGCCAATTTACCTACCAGCAAGTCTTTGTGCAGCTACCACTTTACCTACCAGCATGTCTTGGTGCAACTACCAATCTACCTGCCAACATATCTTGGTGCAGCTTCCAATTTACCTACCAGCATATCTTGGTGCAGCTACCAATTTACCTACCAGCATATCTTGGTGCAGCTACCAATTTACCTACCAGCATGTCTTGGTGCAGCTACCAATGTACCTACCAGCTTGGGGTGTGGGAGGACCCAGAGTACCTGGAGGAAACCAATGAAAGCACAGGGAGAACATGCAAACTTCAAGCAGCTAATGCCCTTGATGCTAGCATTGCAGCATTTGTCTTAAAGGGTAGGTTCACCTTTGGAACATGTTACATGTATTTCGGGTAGAACCCCCCCCCCCCCCCCGATCCCCCCTCCCTGTGAGAAAGGGTGAGGGGATCTTCTCCCTGCTGCCAGAATTTAAAAACAGCGTGGCCATGCGGGGCTCAATCCACACGGCAACGTCATTCATTTACAGAGTTTTGTGAATGAGAGAACTACATCTACCATCGGCCTCCATTGTCGACGGCTTGTAGTTCTCAATGAACTGTGTGGTGCTGGTGAGCATCCTCATTGCAAATTGTTTTTTTTTTCCTGCTATTCAGTAACTGTAGCTGGACTGAGTGTCTGCAGGATCCTGGCACTGCACCCACAATCTGCTTATAATTACAGGCTGCAGAGTAAAAAAGATAATAAATGCACATTTTGCTTACCTATAAAAAGATGTGCATTTATTATTTTTCATTATTTCTCTGGAGTTAATCCCCTTTTTAATGCATGCCAATATTCTATTTGCTTTGCTTGCAGAAGCTTGGTGAGCCTGTCATCTTCTAGGACCCCCAGGTAATTTTCCATCCTAGATTCCCCCAAAGGTTCTCCCCCTAGTGTATAGATTGCATTCATATTTTTGCCACCCAAATGCATTATTTTACATTTTTCTACATTAACCCTCATTTGCCATGTAGTTGCCCACCCCATTAATTTGTTCAGATCTTCTTGCAAGGTTCCCACATCCTGTGGAGAAGTTATTGCCCTGCTTAGCTTAGAATCGTCCGCAAATAAAAAGTCTGAGCTGTTTATCCCATCCACCAGGTCGTTTATTACAAAGTCAGAAAAGATTGGTCCCAGAACAGAAGCCTGGGGGACCCTACTTTCCACTCCGGACCATTCTGAGTAACCCCCATTTATCTCTACCCTCTGAACTCACCCCTGTAGCCAATTTTCAATCCATGTACTCACCCTATGGTCCGTGCCAATGGACCTTACTTTGTAGAGTAAACTTTTATGGGAAGTGTATCTAATGCTTTTGCAAAATCCAGATACACCACATCTACAGGCCTTCCTTTATCTAGATGGCAGCTCACCTCATCATAGAAGGTTCATAGATTGGTTTGACAAGAACAATTCTTTATGAATCCATGCTGATTACTGCTAATGATACCATTATCATTACTAAAATCTTGTATATAATCCCTTATCATCCCCTCCAAGAGCTTGCATACAATTGATGTTAGGCTAACTAGTCTGTAATTCCCAAGAATGTATCTTGGTCCTTTTTTAAATATTGTTTCTACTTTGGCTTTCTCCAATCAGCTGGTACCATTCCAGTCAGTAGACTGTTCGCAAAAATTAGGAACAATGGTCTGGCAATTACTTGAGTTCCTTAAGGACCCTCGGGTGCAAGCCATCTGGCCCCAGTGACTTAATAATGTTGAGTTTTTCAAGTCTATTTCTAATTCTGTCCTCTGTTAGCCATGAGGGTGCTTCCTGTGACATGTCATGAGAATAAACTTTGCAATTTTGGTTACTTAAGCCTCCCGATTCCCTCATGAAGACTGAGGAGAAGAATAAATCCAATACCTTATCTCTCCATCCTTAGTAACCAGATTCCCTTCATTATTCCTTATGGGGAAAATATGGGCTGACCTCCCTTTCTTACTATTTATGTATCCGCTATGTGCCTTTTGTGTTCTATCTTAGCCCCCCTGATTGCACCCTTTCATTTCTTGTTGCATTCTTTGTAAAGTCGGAATGCTGATAATGATCCCTCAGCCTTGTATTTTTTCCTTATCCTTTGCTTTTATATGCATTTTTACTTTGGAGTTACGCCACCCAGCACCTCTGAATATGACAGTGAGCATGTGCACTCTACTTCTTTGGTCAACCAGGGCAAGGCCTGTTCTGAGTGGGACCTGTCCTGTTAAATCGCTGTATGGTCTCGGCCACTGTGCTGCAGCTCATTTTCAGGGTCTTGGCAATCTTCTTATAGCCTAGGTCATCTTTAGGTAGAGCAACAATTATTTTTTTTTCAGATCCTCAGAGAGTTCTTTACCAGGAGGTGCCATGTTGAACTTCCAGTGACCAGTATGAGAGGGGAAGAGCAATAACACCAAATATAACACACCTGCTCCCAATTCACACCTGACACCTTGTAACACTAATGAGTCACATGACACGGGGGGAAGGAAAATGCCTAATTGGGCCCAATTTGCACATTTTTACTTAGGGGTGTACTCACTTTTGTTGCCAGCGGTTTAGACATTAACCACTTGCAGACCGGACCATTTTGCTGGTCAAAGACCAGACCACTTTTTGCGATTCGGCACTGCGTCGCTTTAACTGACAATTGCGCGGTCGTACAACATGGCTCCCAAACAAAATTGACGTCCTTTTTTTCCCACAAATAGAGCTTTCTTTTGGTGGTATTTGATCACCCCTGCGGTTTTTATTTTTTGCGCTATAAACAAAAATAGAGCGACAATTTTGAAAAAAACGCATTATTTTTTACTTTTTGTTATAATAAATATCCCCCAAAAATATATAAAAAAACATTTTTTTCCCTAAGTTTAGGCTGATACGTATTCTTCTACATATTTTTGGTAAAAAAAAATCGCAATAAGCGATTATTGATTGGTTTGCGCAAAAGTTATAGCGTTTACAAAATAGGGATAGTTTTATAGCATTTTTATTAATAATTTTTTATTATTATTTTTTTACTAGTAATGGCGGCGATCAGCGATTTTTATTGTGACTGCGACATTGTGGGGGACCCATCGGACATTTTTGACACATTTTTGGGACCATTGTCATTTATACAGTAATCACTGCTATATAAATGCAGTGATTCCTATGTAAATGACACTGGCAGTGAAAGGGTTAACCAGTGGGTAGCAGTGTAGGGGTTAAGTGTTCCTAGGGGTGTGTTACTAACTGTGGGGGGGTTGGGCTTTCATTTAGTGAACACTGATCTCTGCTCCAATCACATGGAGCAGAGATCAGCGTCACTAGTTGCTAGGCAGAATGGAGAAATGTTGTTTACACAGCATTTCCTCCATTCGGCCGCTCTGTGAGACGATCGCGGGGATGCCCGCGGCGATCGAGTCAGCGGGTCCTGCAACCGGACTCACGGGGGTCCCGACCAGTGCGGGAGCGCCGCCGCCGGCGCGCTCCCGATGGCAGGGCGGCATTGAATATTGGACGTACCTGTACGCCAATATGCCTGCCCGTGCCATTCTGTCGACGTACATCATCGTGCGCTGGTCGGGAAGTGGTTAATGGCTGCGTTTGAGTTATTTTGAGGGGACAGCAAATTTACACTGTTATACACGCTGTACACTCACTACTTTACATTGTAGCAAAGTGTCATTTCTTCAGTGTTGTCACATGAAAAGATATAATAAAATATTTACAAAAATGTGAGGGCTGTACTCACTTTTGTGAGATACTGTATATAACAAAGAGTTTTATGGCTATCATATTTGTTTACAACATAAAGAAATGAATGCATGAGTTTGAGGTGAAGGAACTTGACTGGCCTGCACAGAGTCTTGACCTCAACCCGATAGAACACCTTTGGGATGAATTAGAGCAGAGACTGCGAGCCAGCCAACATCTGACCTCACAAATGCGCTTCTGGAAGAATGGTCAAACATTATCATAGACACACGCCTAAACCTCGTGGACAGCCTTTCCAGAAGAGTTGAAGCTGTTATAACTGCAAAGGGTGGGCCAAAGGGTGGGTCAACTCAATATTGAACCCTACGGACTAAGACCGGGATGCCATTAAAGTTGATGTGTGTGTAAAGGCAGGCGTCCTAATACTTTGGGTAATATATTTATATATATATATATATATATATATACATATAAATCTATACATACATTAATGTATTTTTTTTTTGCAATTTATTTTTTTTGTGCTGCAAAGCAACACTTCTGCATTTCTGTCCTAGGTGAGAATGATGTAATGCCCCGTACACACGAGCGGACTTTTCGACATCCAAACTCCGACGGACCGAGTCCGTCAGACTATCCGATCGTGTGTGGGCTGCAACGGACTTTTGATTCGCCAAAGTCTGACGGACTTTAGAAATGAAGCATGCTTTAAATTTTCCCGTCGGAACTCCGCCGGACCCGGTCCCCTTCGAAAAATTCGCTCGTGTGTGTGCTACTCCGACGGACTAATACCGACGCTAGGGCAGCTATTGGCTACTGTCTATGAACTTCCTACGTCGAATCCAGTCGTACGTCATCACGTTCGACTCCGTCGGAGTTTGGTGTGATGGTGTGTGGTCAAGTCCGTTCGGTCGAAAAATCCGCCAGAACTCCGTCGGAACTCTGGCGGAACTCCTTTGGAGGTCTGTCAGACTTAATCCCTCTCGTGTGTACGGGGCATTAGTGTCGCCTGCCTCCCTCCCTGCCTGAGTTCTGCATTTGTGCAGATAGGCTGCATTGCTTTAGGTCCCAAGAGAGTCCTGTTGCACAGCTGCAAAAATCTGCTCATGTGGAAAGACGGCTATTGTGATAGTTCTAAATTTTTGCCTTCTCTTTGCCCAGGTGCAGGAAATTGTGTAGAGGGGGAGATGCTGCATGGACCGGTCTAGCAGCAGGGAGGAGTGGAGGAGTGGAGGATAGGTTAAGTATATCTGCTTTTTTGCATCCTCGAGACCTAAACCAGTGATTAACCTTTTCAGTGTGAGTTTTCTGGAGTTGGGCTTTCAGAGAACCTTGCTTGCCAGTTAAATATGATTCCCATTAGTGGAAAACACCCTTTATTTGTTGTGTGTGGCCTCCCTGCTATGAGAACCATGCTATGTCTGGGCCAACCCACTCAATTGACAACTGTGACATTTTGAAGGAAAAAATTTAATTATACAGTGGAAACATTTCCTTAGATTAAAGGGAACTTTCAGAGAGTATAATGGTAATCTTTGAACACATACACCAAGGTCTACACAAGAGCTGTCATAATTCTATCTAACAGTATTATCCAGGTGTCAGGTATAGTGAAGTTATTGAGAATATACAGTGGTGTGAAAAAGTGTTTGCCCCCTTCCTCATTTCCTGTTCCTTTGCATGTTTGTCACACTTAAGTGTTTCGGAACATCAAACCAATTTAAACAATAGTCAAGGACAACACAAGTAAACACAAAATGCAATTTGTAAATGAAGGTGTTTATTATTAAAGGTGAAAAAAAATCCAAACCATCATGGCCCTGTGTGAAAAAGTGATTGCCCCCTAAACCTAATAACTGGTTGGGCCACCCTTAGCAGCAACAACTGCTACCAAGCATTTGCGATAACGTGCAATGAGGCTTTTACAGCGTCCTGGAGGAATTTTGGCCCACTCATCTTTGCAGAATTGTCCTAATTCAGTTACATTAGAGGGTTTTCGAGCATGAACGGCCTTTTTAAGGTCATACCACAACATTTCAATAGGATTCAGGTCAGGACTTTGGCTAGGCCACTCCAAAGTCTTCATTTTGTTTTTCTTCAGCCATTCGGTGGTGGACTTGCTGGTGTGTTTAGGATCATTGTCCTGCTGCAGAACCCAAGTTCGTTTCAGCTTGAGTACACGAACAGATGGTCGGGCATTCTCCTTCAGGATCTCTTGGTAGACAGCAGAATTCATAGTTCCTTTTATCACGGCAAGTCTTCCAGGTCCTGAAACAGCAAAACAGCCCCAGACCATCACACTACCACCACCATATTTTACTGTTGGTATAATGTTCTTTTTATGAAATGCAGTGTTCCTTCTACGCCAGATATACTTGGACACACACCTTCCAAAGAGTTCCACTTTTGTCTCATCGGTCCACAGAATGTTGTCCCAAAAGTCTTGGGGATCATCAAGATGTGTTGTGGAGAAATTGAGACGAGCTTTGATGTTCTTTTTGCTCAGCAGTGGTTTTCTCCTTGGAACTCTGCCATGCAGGCCATTTTTGCCCAGTCTTTTCCTGATGGTGGAGGCATGAACGCTGACCTTAACTGAGGCAAGTGAGGCCTGCAGTTCCTTGGACGTTGTTGTGGGGTCTTTTGTGACCTCTTGGATGAGTCGTCGCTGCGCTCTTGGGGTAATTTTGGGCGGCCGGCCACTCCTGGGAAGGTTCACCACTGTTCCATGTCTTCGCCATTTGTGGATAATGGCTCTCACTGTGGTTCGCTGGATTCCCAAAGCTTTGGAAATGGCTTTATAACCCTTTCCAGACTGATAGATCTCAATTACTTTCTTTCTCAATTGTTCCTGAATTTCTTTGGGTCTCGGCATGATGTGTAGCTTTTATGGATCTTCTGGTGGACCTTACTGTGTCAAGCAGCTCCTATTTAAGTGATGCCTTGATTGTGAACAGGTGTGGCAATAATCAGGCCTGGGTGTGGCTAGAGAAATTGAACTCAGGTGTGGACAACCACAGTTATAGTATGTTTTAACAAGGGGGGCAATCACTTTTTCACACAGGGCCATGATGGTTTGGATTTTTTTTCACCTTTAATAATAAACACCTTCATTTACAAATTGCATTTTGTGTTTACTTGTGTTGTCTTTGACTATTGTTTAAATTGGTTTGATGTTCCGAAACACTTAAGTGTGACAAACATGCAAAGGAACAGGAAATGAGGAAGGGGGCAAACACTTTTTCACACCACTGTATTGTCTAAGGCCAGGGGGAGCGTACTTGGGCAGTCTCTCTGTAATAATAAAGTGCCCTGATTTCCAGATACGTGATCTTTCCATTACTTTATATATTATATAAATTAAATTGTCCAGTCACTTCCTAACAATGCTCTGTAGGACCCTTGTTATAGGGATGATTTAAATCTGAAATATGGACTCTGGCCAGGGACTTCTCCACTAATCTTAGCACCCTTCTATTCCCTCTAGCTAATTATTTATGTTAATAACAAATAAATAAATAAATACATAAGTGGACCCAGCAATGACCTTTCTGTCCCGAGTCTACTCCCTTCTGGACTGCAGACTGGCAGGGTCCTTCTTCAGCTGCCCACATCTCTACATGGTGATATGGACACTTCCTAATGCAGCGTTTCTCAACCTTTTCAACACAGGGGAACCCTTGAAATAGTTCTCCAGTCTCAGGGAACCCTCTGCTAAAAATGAGAAATCAACAGCTCATGATACATTAGTGTGATGGTCAGAGGGAAGAATGGTCCTTACACTTGTGGTCATTGGGAAGAATTACCTCCTTACAGATAGTTAAAAAGATCAATGGTGTCAGTGGGAACTTATCTGAGAGGCAGAAATTGCCCAATGCTGAAGGAAGCCCTAGCAACCTCTGGAGGAACCTTAGGGTTCCACGGAACCCTGGTTGAGAATCGCTGTCCTAATGGATCCATTGACAGGATCTTCAAAGGGTCCTGAAGACTCCAGCAGCAGATATGAAGACATCATGACAAGGGGTGACAATGGATCACTCATCTTTGCTCCCAGAAGAGGCGCCACCTAAATTCGGAAAAAGACAAAAGATAAAAACTTTTTTCAAAAGACATATTTACAGTAGATAATGAAGTCTAATATGAAAGGAAGACTCAATATCTTAATAATGCTCTTCAACACCTAATTTGCCAATAGAACAACCACATCATACAGATTATGACAATAAACACAGTCGCAAATTCAAATAATTTATATTTTTATGATCAATTGATCATCATTTCTTTAATTATAAACTATAAATCCACATACTGACAAACATTTTGTCAATTGTTTGAGCATTTTTGCATTTGCAGATTTGCACTACAGAACACGTTCCATAGGAAACTATATTAAATGTTCTGTAGTGCAAAATGCAAAAAGCACTAAAAATGCATAGGTGTGAATCCAGCCTAAGAGCTGCCCATTATCTGAATAATGGCCATAGTCTTGGCTGCAGCAGTCAGTTACAAATAATCAAATCATAGAAATAAAATGGTCAGACAAGCAAAAATAACCAGCTTGCAGACTTCTGTGGCCATTATTGCAAATTCTTATGTTTTACCCTACTCAGCTCTTCCAAGCAATGAATTAATTTATATTTAAAGCTTTTATAAAAATGTGTGGCCACCTTAGAATGATCAAGCTTATTCTATAAAAGATTGAGAAGAAATATTAAAGTTCAGTAGTCTATGGCAACCAATCCAAATTCTACTTACTCAGGTCAAATCTCAGAAAGACTACCTTTGATTGGCCACTGCCCTTTGCACTATATATTTGACTTAGTGAATAAAGCTTAGTACACACAATGAGATTATCGGATGAATGACCGTCCGTATTTTTTGCATGCTAGTCTCCATATCCAAATTACTTCTCGTATGAATAAAAATTTGGAAGTGATGTAATGTGTTGTACAGAGCTCAAGTCCTGCGGGAACGCATGGGAACGGAGTTCCTGTACTTTTTCCACAACAGGAACTCAGTTCCCGTTAGCAGCCACATCCTGCAAGACTTTGAGGTATGCGAGCTGTGTGGCAAGTGCTACACCAGCAGCTGCCGACACAGCTCGCAATAGTAAGTGCCGCTCACCTGACCATTCAGGCATTGCCGGTAGGGGGCCCCATGACAGCTTCCGCTTCGATATAATCACAGCTAGCTGACGGTAGATCAGGTCCCTGCTGCTAAGAGATTGTATTTAGTCAGACCTCTCGTGATGCGCTCCTCCCCGCCGGCCCCTCCTGATTTTCTGTCTCCTCATCCCCCCAGTTTCCTGCATACTTTCTCTGTGTGTCCGGCTGAATCCCCTCCTCCTCTATCTTCAGTGCCATATGATGAGAGAACCCAGAGGAGGAGCACAGCTATTCTGCTTACAGGACATGCAGGGAGAGAGGTGAGCTGAGGGAGGAACATCAGTTTGGGGTGGTAAGCTGAGCACAATACCGGGCAAAGTTTAATGCCAGGAGGGAAGTTTATGTGGAAATATGTGAAGGGTTGGAATATCAGCGAGTGTGTGTTGGAGCCCTGCAGAGTTTGCAGCCCCCCAAGCTAACATACATCTCCTAAGCAGGGACACATCACTATCTCCCCAAGCATTCTGTCCAGATAATGTGCAGTTCATTTATGACCTTTCCATTTAACCCTGTGTTATCCAAACTCTGTTCAATGAAAAGTGTAAACTCACCACATAAACACTCTATATACAAAATAACATTCCCCAACAAAGATCAGAACATGATGTTCACATTTGCATGGAAGCACGATTGAATGAATGCTGATTATTCAGAGAATTGCCAAATTTATGTTTATTGAGGATTGTTTTTTTTTATGTACTAACAGTTAAGCTTCATACACACAATACGAAAATTGGATGAAAAATACCACTTTTGAAGCGTTCGTGCATATGAGCGTATCTTTTTTTTTTTTTTGGTGGGCGAATGGATCTTCGGTGGGAGTTTCCACACTTTTTTCCCTAGGACTTGACCCCTGGTGTTGTAGTGTATTGCTATTGCATTTTTGGGACGAAAACTGTACTGATTAAATGAAAATAATTTTATCTGGTATTGTGCGAGAAAAATGTTCATGTTTGTCCCTTCAGATGATTTTAAACGAAAGCTGTTTACTAACGATCATATTATTGTACAATCGCTTTGAAAGCTTTTTTGCACAATTTTCTGATCATGTGTATGGATCTTAAGGCTTAGTTGCCAGTAAGAAAGCAGCAGAAGGATGTAGCATGAAACTAAAATGTATCTGCTTTGTAAACTGCCATGAAATAAAGGCTGGAAACCTTATCTTTACCATTCTAAAAATGTGTTGGAGCGTCCTTCTTCAACAACCGCCTTCAACTACCTTTGGTTGGTCACTGTCCTTTGCATTTATTTAAATCTTTTGAAAAAATTGTGTGGCCACCTAAGAATGATCAGGCTTATACTATAAAGGATTGTAAAGAAATATGAAAGTTCAGTAGTCTATGGCAACCAGTCGAAATTCTACTTACTCAACTCAGATACCACAAAGACTACCTTTGACTGGTCACTGCCCTTTGCACGTTATTTTTGGCTTAGTGAATCGGGCTGAATTGCCAGTGTGAAAAAGAATGATATAGCATGAACCTAAATGTATCTGCTTTGTCAAAGCAGGTTTGAAACCTTTTCTAAAATTGTTTTGGGGACATCCCTCTTCAACTCCCTTTGATAGCTTACTGCCCTTTGCATTTATTTAAAGCTTTTAAAAATGTGTGGCCACCTAAGAATGATCAGGCTTATTATATAAAGGATTGTAAAGAACTTTAAGTTCAGTGGTCGAATGCCACGTACACACGACCAGACTTTTTGACAGCAAAGCAAGCAATTTGATTGTGTGTGGGCTCCATCAGACCTTTGCTTGCCAAAAATCCGATGGACTTTAGAAATAGAACTTGTTTTACATTTTCCTGCCGGAACTCTGCCGGACACAGTTCCTAGCGGGAAACCCGTTCGTCTGTATGCTGGTCTGATGGACCAAATACGACTCAAGGGCAGCTACAGTACCTGCCCACGAGAATGTTTCCAGCGCGATCCTATCACACTGGTTCTTGGCTACAGGGTACAGTACATCTCGTGCTCGCTGCAATAGGAAAAACACATTTTCCTATTGCAGCGAGCACGAGAGAGAGGTGACAATGTCCCTTTTAGGTCTGGTATGGATTTTAAGGGGAAGCCCCTACGCCGAAAAAACGGTGTGGTTTCCCCCGAAAATCCATACCAGATCCGTAGGGGGGGGCGCAAAGGGTCTGGTATGGACCTTGGGGGGACCCTCACGCCATTTTTTCAGCATAGCGGTTCCCCTTAAAATCCATACCAGGCTACAAGGCTCGCAAATAAAAGCGGTAAGATTGACTTCCTTTTCTATTCCCATCAGAACTCATCAAGTTGAACGGACTTTAGTCCGTGTGTGGGCAAGTCCGTTCATTTGGAAGTCCACCATAACTCCGTCAGAACTCCTTCGGGAAGACCGGTGGACCCAGTCTGCCGGAAAATTCCGTCATGTGTGGGCAAGTCTGTTAGTTTGCAAAGTCTGTCTGAACTCCGGTGGAATTCCGGTGGGAAGTCCGTTAGACCTAGTCTGCTGGAAAATCCGGTCTTGTGTACAGGGCATAAGGCAGCCTTTTTCATCCACGGTGGGGTGCCTTGAGGTTTCTTCAGGGATGCCTTGGCAAAATGCCTAAAAATTGCCCCAAAATTGTATATACAGTGGTGTGAAAAAGTGTTTGCCCCCTTCCTCATTTCCTGTTCCTTTGCATGTTTGTCACACTTAAGTGTTTCGGAACATCAAACCAATTTAAACAATAGTCAAGGACAACACAAGTAAACACAAAATGCAATTTGTAAATGAAAGTGTTTATTATTAAAGGTAAAAAAAAATCAAAACCATCATGGCCCTGTGTGAAAAAGTGATTGCCCCCTAAACCTAATAACTGGTTGGGCCACCCTTAGCAGCAACAGCTGCAACCAAGCGTTTGCGATAACGTGCAATGAGGCTTTTACAGCGTCCTGGAGGAATTTTGGCCCACTCATCTTTGCAGAATTGTCCTAATTCAGTTACATTAGAGGGTTTTCGAGCATGAACGGCCTTTTTAAGGTCATACCACAACATCTCAATAGGATTCAGGTCAGGACTTTGGCTAGGCCACTCCAAAGTCTTAATTTTGTTTTTCTTCAGCCATTCGGTGGTGGACTTGCTGGTGTGTTTAGGATTATTGTCCTGCTGCAGAACCCAAGTTCGTTTCAGCTTGAGTACACGAACAGATGGTCGGACATTCTCCTTAAGGATCTCTTGGTAGACAGCAGAATTCATAGTTCCTTTTATCACGGCAAGTCTTCCAGGTCCTGAAGCAGCAAAACAGCCCCAGACCATCACACTACCACCACCATATTTTACTGTTGGTATAATGTTCTTTTTATGAAATGCAGTGTTCCTTCTACGCCAGATATACTTGGACACACACCTTCCAAAGAGTTCCACTTTTGTCTCATCGGTCCACAGAATGTTGTCCCAAAAGTCTTGGGGATCATCAAGATGTGTTGTGGAGAAATTGAGACGAGCTTTGATGTTCTTTTTGCTCAGCAGTGGTTTTCTCCTTGGAACTCTGCCATGCAGGCCATTTTTGCCCAGTCTTTTCCTGATGGTGGAGGCATGAACGCTGACCTTAACTGAGGCAAGTGAGGCCTGCAGTTCCTTGGACGTTGTTGTGGGGTCTTTTGTGACCTCTTGGATGAGTCATCGCTGCGCTCTTGGGGTAATTTTGGGTGGCCGGCCACTCCTGAGAAGGTTCACCACTGTTCCATGTCTTCGCCATTTGTGGATAATGGCTCTCACTGTGGTTCGCTGGATTCCCAAAGCTTTGGAAATGGCTTTATAACCCTTTCCAGACTGATAGATCTCAATTACTTTCTTTCTCAATTGTTCCTGAATTTCTTTGGGTCTCGGCATGATGTGTAGCTTTTAAGGATCTTCTGGTGGACCTTACTGTGTCAAGCAGCTCCTATTTAAGTGATGCCTTGATTGTGAACAGGTGTGGCAATAATCAGGCCTGGGTGTGGCTAGAGAAATTGAACTCAGGTGTGGACAACCACAGTTATAGTATGTTTTAACAAGGGGGGCAATCACTTTTTCACACAGGGCCATGATGGTTTTGATTTTTTTTCACCTTTAATAATAAACACCTTCATTTACAAATTGCATTTTGTGTTTACTTGTGTTGTCCTTGACTATTGTTTAAATTGGTTTGATGTTCCGAAACACTTAAGCGTGACAAACATGCAAAGGAACAGGAAATGAGGAAGGGGGCAAACACTTTTTCACACCACTGTAAGTGAATGAACCCTGCCTTTTAGTTACACAAAGCTACAGATTTTTATTGGACACTATTAAAACCTTCTAGCTGCCTACCTCCTAACAACCAATGGCATCATCACTTAATAAGAAGGATGTCAGTTGTCTGCATAGCATCCTTGTGCTTTTACAAAAAATAAAATAGAGCAGGGACCCACTAACAAATGGTAGTTTGTGAGTGATTATATCTACACTGATTCGTCAAATAAACGGGACCCATCTATAGACAATAATTGTAAAACCAAGGACCAGAGATAAAGAGATGTCTCCCTGAAGATAGCTATCTTCAGGGAGACATCTCTTTGTCTGGTCCTTGGTTTTGCAATCCTTGTTTGGTGCTCCCTTGCCTCTCTCCATCAGGTTTGGTTTCTCATTAGTTAACTATTGGAGAAAAACTGAAAGAGAAGAGAAACACTGTAAAGAAAAAAGTTGGCGCTTGCATCTACCTTGGAGGAGATCCACCTGACTATTACACATGTACAATGGAATACAAAAGACAATGGGAAAAAATAATGATAATGATTGCAAATGAATGACTGTATACAGTCCATAAAAGTCTGTGGTGTGGCACTTAAGGCAGCCCAGTGTAGATTAGAAGCAATGTTCTGAAGAGGCTGGTGAAAGAAGCAAAAAGTACCACTCTATGTGCAGTAAGTATGAACAATTTATTAGGGAAAGGATGCATATATATACTCACAAGAGTATATTAAAAATAGGCATGTCCGAAATGAAAGAACAGCCGTCCAGGAGAGAGTCCATCAAAGGCAGAGCGTTGATGCAGTGGAGTGGGTTGCGTCGGTGGATGCCAGCATTTCCTGGTCCTCAATCACGGTGGGATGCCGGAGGATGATGTCACTTCTGGTTGGACGGTATGTCAGTAGGCAGGCGATGCGTTTGTGGAGCATGCGCTCCTTCTACAAGCCTGAAGAAGGAGCGCATGCTCCGCAAACGTGTCGCCTGCCTACTGACATACCGTATAACTGTAAGTGACGTCAAACCCCCCCCCCCCCCCCAGAATCCCGTGTGTTCGAGGACCAGGAAATGCCCGCATCCACTGGGGCAACCCACTCCACTTCATCAATGCTCTGGCTTTGATGGACTCTCTTCTGGACGGCTGTTATTTCATTTCTGACATGCCTATTTTTAACATACTCTTGTGACTATATGTGCATCCTTTGCCTAATAAATTGTTCATACTTATTGCACTTAGAGTGGCGCTATTTGTGCTTCTTTCCCCAGAAGAGAAACACTGGAATACTAGTCAGTACTAGTATTTGCTTTGGAATAATAAATCATCTCTAATGTTGAGTGTCCTATGTGTGTGGATGTTGCTGCATTATGTAAAACTGTTGAGTGACTGAATAGTTTTTACATTTTAGAATGGGGTGCCTCGAGATTGTCCATAATTTTGGAGGGTGCCTTGAGATTGTCCATCACTTTAAAAGGTGCCTTGACTGAAAAAAGATTGAGAAACACAAGGTAACCAGTCAGAATTCTACTTACTCAGCTCAGATCTCAGACAGACTACCTTTGATTGGTCCCTGCCCTTTGCAAGTTATTTTTGGCTTAGTAGGATAAGGCTGAAGTGAACGCAGCAGGAGGATGTAGCATGAAACTACATGTATCTGCCATGAAACAAAGACTGGAAACCTTTCTTTTTTGGCTTCTAAAAATGAGTTGGGGTGTCCTTCTTCAACAACCCCCTTCAACTACCTTTGATTGCTCACTGCCCTTTGCATTTATTTAAAGCTTTTAAAAAAATGTGTGGCCATCTAAGAATGATCAGGCTTATACTATAAAGGATTGTAAAGAAATATTAAAGTTCAGTAGTCTGTGGCAACCAGACAGAATTCGACTTACTCAACTTGGATATCAGAAAGACTACCTTTGATTGGTCACTTCCCTTTGCACGTTATTTTTGGCTTTGTGAATGTAGCGGCCATAACCCTTGCAGGGCGACCTTGACTTATTGGGTTTACCGGTTACCTTCTCCTGGTCTGCTCTTCCACGTCTAGGGGTTCCCAGGGTTGATACCCAACGACTTGAATGCTGACACATATAAAGTCCTTTTTAAAAGGTTTTATTTTGCAGGAGTAACATCCAATAACACAGTCTCTCATGGGAACAGAGGGCACGGGTGAAGAACGCAGGCACCTTGAACTGCAGGTATAACAAAGTCTCTAATTCCACCCAGAGAGTAGCCACTCGCAGCTGGGTACTTCAAGGCTGAACAGATCTCTAGCCAGAGATCATGGCAATCAGAACGTTGACTCAAAACTTGAAACAATCCTATGAACGTGTACAAGTTGTAACTAAGGGTGAACAGGAACCTTTTCCTCAGTACCTGGAACGTTTCCCATCTCCTCAATGGTACTGGAAAAGCGTGAATTTGTCAATGTCCTTCCCAACTCAGTAACCAGGCACTTCCCAGGATGCCACTTGCCGGCCCTCCTCTGAAGAGTCCTCCCCCGGTCACTTCCACGAGCTGTGGTGCCTCTCCAAGCCGAGAGCACACCCGGACACCTTGAATCCTCCCTCAGTTACTGCGCCTCGGACCAGCCGAGACTGGGGAACAGACGGATCCCTACCCCAGACCAGGCAGGTCTATTAGGGGCCTCTGACAGGAACATGTTGCGGGATGTCAAACACCCCGTGACCGGGACCCCTCACGGGGCTACCCCGGTCCTGGAACCAGAACAGACCACACGGGTCTCGCAAACTCCTCTCCCTTAAACACATGACCCACACATCTTAAGTACCCCTTCCCAGACTCCTCAGCAGGGCCCGGCATTTCCACTGATTGGTTCCCAGAAGGTTGATACACAAAATGTCCAACCAGGCCTGGTTCTGGCCTGTCATGTGCACCTCACTGCTCACATGACCAGGCAGAACTTCCAACACAGCCCGGCCAAACTGATGCCAAGGCCAACCTATGTAATTAACCCTCAGAACCCCTACTGTTCTAAGGCAAAAACTAAATTTACATGCGTATGACATTTTGTCCAAAATGTCATCCGCTACATGAATAAGGCTAAAGTGCCAGAGTGAAAGCAGCAGAAGGATGTAGCATGAAACAAATTGTACCCACCTTGCGAGAAAAATATGACATTCCCAAACATTCGTTTTACTTCTACCTACAGGTGAGACACTTCTTTAACTCTAAATCTCCGACCTTAACCCTTGACACTCCCACAGCTTTTGAGCATCTCTGCGCTCAAAGTCCACATCAACCTAATTTAATTTCCTCTATTCACCGCATCCTCCATGAGTCGACCCCTCTAACTGAATTTACGCATCTGTATATGAGTAGATGGTCTCAGTTGTTGGACAAGCCTATCTCCCTGCAGACGTGGGATAGGATTTGGTCCTCTACTTTCAAATCCTCTAAGTGTGTTACGCAAAGGGAAACAGCAATAAAAATCCTTATGTTTTGGTATAAGACCCCCGATGTCATCCACAAATACGATTTCTTAGTCTCGCCATCTTGTTGGCGATGTGGCCTTGACATTGGGTCATTGTTCCATATCTTCTGGACATGCCCTTTGATACGGCCTTTCTGGATAGCGGTGGGGTCTTTGGTGGTAGAGGTGACGGGGGTATCCCTCCCGATTGATCCCCTATATTGCTTGCTGGGTCTCCCTATACCAGGTATACCTAAAAACACCAATCGACTGGTTTCCTACATTTTGCTTGCTGCTAAGAGGCTTGTCCCATTGTGTTGGTTGTCCAATGCAACTCCCCCCTGGCCTAGGTTACTCCAACTGGTGTCTGAAATTCGGAGAATGGAGTATTTGACAGCCTCGGTGCATGATTTGGTTCCCCAGTTCGATAAAGTATGGGAACCCTGGGATCGATCAGCATATGGGGCCCCCCCTGCCGGTACGTCCATCTGACTGCAGCTACCGATCGGGGCCCTTTGTTGATGGCTTCCGTCCCCCCCCTTCCCTACCCTGTCTTGTCCCCCTCCCCTCCCGGGGACATGCTATGCTGACCATGTGAATATTCGTTTTTTGTCTCTTTTTGGCCTCCGGCCTCTTGATGCTCAGAATAGTTTGTTTGATTTACACTGACTGTTTGTTATTTATAGTACGAGATATGGATACGCAGTTCACCCTTGTGCCTGCGTTTGTGGACTTTTTTCTCTGTCTGTTGTAACTTATGCCTTACATCTTGATCTATATCTTTCTAGATTTACTGATTTTTCTAATGCTTTAGTGTATTGTTTTTGTTTTTGCTTTAAAAATTAATAAAAATTACAATTATAAAAAAACTAATTGTACCCGCTTTGTCAATTCCCATGTAACAAAGGCTGGGAAGTTTGCAAACCTTCTTTTTTGGCTTCCAAAAAAGGGTTGGGGTGGCTTCAACGGCCTTTAACTACCTTTGATTGCTCACTGCCCTTTGCATGTATTTAAAGCTTTAAAAGAAATAAAAATAAGAATGATCAGGCTAATTCTATAAATGATTGTAAAGAAATATTAAAGTTCAGTAGTCTATGGCAACCAGTCGGAATTCTACTTACTCAACTCAGATATTACAAAGACTACCTTTGGTTGGTCACTGCCCTTTGCACGTTATGTTTGGCTTAGTAAATAAGGTAAATAATTGCCAGTAGGAAAGCAACAGAATGATGTGTAGCATGAAACTAAACGTATCTGCTTTGCAATTGCAGTGAAACAAAGGCTGGTAAACCTTATTTTTTGGCTTCTAAAATTGTGTTGGGGGGCGTCCTTCTCCAACAACCGCCTTTGACTATCCTGGACGTGAAAAGGGTTAACTTCATAAAGCCGAGGCTCTTTATTCCAGCACACACAAATGCTTTCCCATCATACTTTAGGACCAGCGAACCGTCCCTTCATTGATGACACCTTTTGGCTTCACAATAGAAGCCAATTTGTTAGAATTCTTCACAGGTCAGGGGCTGCATGAAGATGTGGAGGGAGCAGCCGTTACTGCTGGAAAATGAAGTTGTATTCAGCTGGCAAATTATACATCTGCTGCATTTTATGTGCACCGCTTTTCCTTTGCTTCCTCCATTCCCCCCCTCCCGTTATTTATTTCATTTTTTATTTTTTTTTATTTTTAACTCCAAAGATCACGTGCGAGGGGCATCGGCACATATCCAGTTAACATAGGTTAATAGATTGATTCCACTGACACGGATCATAATGAACAGTAAATTGTTTTATCTCTTAAGTCTTATTTGGTCAGCCAGGAAAACATATGAGGTAATATGGCTCAGACTAAATGGACCGTCTAATAGATCTCCCTCTAAAGTGTAAGGACAGAGGTGACAGTGCCTTCAATGATTAATGAAAATAATAATGCTCCTGAAATTGAAATTTTTCTAATTTTTTTTTTTTTCCTCCCCTTCGCTTCTTGCTGCTGCCACCAAAAAACTTCAGCTTGGGGATGATTTGTAGACAGTAACCAGCTTGTGCTTTCTAATAGAACTCAGTGGAGGTATGATCTCTGCTTTAATGTACACAAAGCGGAACACTGGCTTGACAAATGTAATTACCCCATTTATAGATCCCTATGCGATATATGTATATATTATATGGATGGCTATGAGTGTACTGTAAATAGCGAGGAAAAATAAATAACATAAGACATTGATAAATATGATTGATGACATAACGCTCAAATATATATAAAAAAAAAAGCAGTATCTAATGCCCCTTCTATTTACTAACAGCTTTCATTTAAATGGAATATTTTCAATACATATATGAATACAACTATTTTTATTTATTTATTTTTTAAATGGAGGATACATACGCACAGAAAATTCAATCAGAACTAATTTTCTAAAAAAAATAAAAAAATTAAATTAAAAAAAAAAGAAATTTTAATTATATTTTTACCAATCGAGCTATATATATATATATATATATATATATATATATATATATATATATATATATATTTTTTTTTTTTTTTAAGCAAAGTCAGCGATTCATTACAATCATGCAAACAATTGCTCAGTATGCTTAATTGGTAAATACTGTACATATTTTTCCTTTTGAAAATTAGCTTTATATAGATATATAGATAGATAGATAGATAGATAGATGTAGATAGATGTAGATAGATAGATGTAGATAGATATCTATATATAAATATAGATCTATGTATGTATTTATCTATCTCTCTCTCTCTCTCTCTATATATATATATATATATATGTGTATAGATCTATATATAGATATAGATATATCTATCTATCTATATATATATATATATATATTTATAGATATATATATATATATATCTATATCTATCTATCTGTCGATCTATCTATTATACTAATATGTGACCATATATATATATATATATATATATATATATATACATATATATATATATGGTTGGTCATATATTAGTATAATATCCTATATGCAAAGACATGCTGGTAGGTTAATTGGCTTCTGTCTAAATTGGCCCTAGTATGTGAATGTGAGTTAGGGACCTTAGTTTGTAAGCTCCTTGAGGGTAGGGACCGATGTGAATGTATAATGTATATGTAAAGCGTTGCGTATATTTACAGCGCTATATAAGTACCTTAAATAATAAATAATAATAATATACACAATATTGTCAAAAGTATTGGGACACCTGCCTTTATACATTTATACATTTTATTGTTGGGGGTGAATTATTTTGCTCACCAATTCTGTGTGCTTCTTGTCATGTCTTGCTATGGGTAGACCTTTTTTTTTTTTATCTCCACATAAAAGGAAGCTGTACCTTGGTCTACATAAACTATATTGTTAAAAGTATTGGGACACCCGCCTTTACACGCACATGAACTTTTGAACTTTAATGACATCCCGATCTAATGCCCTGTACACACGGTCCAACTTTCCGACGGGAAATGTGTGATCGGAGCTTGTTGTCGGAAATTCCGAACAGGTGTAGGCTCCATCGGAAAGTTTCCATCGGAATTTCCATCGCACAAAATTTGAGATCTGGTTCTCAAATTTTCCGACAACAAAATCCGTTCGCACAAATTCCGATCGTGTGTACACAATTCCAAACCAACAAAGTAGCGTGTATTCTCAGAATCAAGCAGAAGAGCAGTACTGGCTATTGAACTTAATTTTTCTCCGCTTGTCGTACGTGTTGTTTGCCACCACGTTCCTAATGTTCAAAATGTCCCACCAACTCTGTGCAACCGTGTGTATGCAAGACAAATTTGAGCCAATATCCGTCGGAAAAAATCTGATAGATTTTGTTGTCAGAATGTCCACTCATGTGTACAGGGAATTAGTCTGTAGGGTTCAATATTGAGCTGGCCCACCCTTTGCAGTTATAACAGCTTCACCTCTTCTGGGAAGGCCGTCCACAAGGTTTAGGAGTGTGTCTATGGACATTTTTGACCATTCTTCCAGAAGTGCATTTGTGAGGTTAGGCACTGATGTTGGATGAAAAGGCCTGGCTCGCAGTCTCCAGTCATCCCAAAGGTGTTCTATCGGGTTGAGGTCAGGACTCTGTGCAGGTCCAGGCAAGTTCCTCTACCCCAAACTCTCTCATCCATGTCTTTATGGACCTTCCTTGTGCAGTGGTGTACAGTCATGTTGGAACATAAGGGGCTATCTCCAAACTGTTCCTACAATGTTGGGAGCATGAAATTGTCCTAAATGCTGATGCCTTAAGAGTTATTTTCACTGGAACTAAGGGGCCAAACCCAACCCCTGAAAAGCAACCCCACACCACAATTCCCCCTCCACCAGTTTGGTCCAATGATTTGGACCAGTGCTCAAAGCAAGGTCCATAAAGACACGGATGAGTGAGTTTGGAGTGGAGGAACTTGACTGGCCTGCACAAAGCCCTGACCTCAACATGAAAGAACACCTTTGGGATGAATTAGAGTGGAGACTGTGAGTCAGGCCTTCTTGTCCAACATCACTGCCTGATCTCACAAATGTGCTTCTGGAAGAATGGTCAAATATTCCCATAGACACACTCCTAAACCTTGTGGACAGCCTTCCCAGAAGAGTTGAAGCTGTTAGAGCTGCAATGGGTGGGCCAACTCAATATTGAACCCTACGGACTAAGACTGGGATTCCATTAAAGTTCATACTTTAACATCTCAATACTTTTGACAATATAGTGTATGTAGGCCAAGGTACAGCTTCCTTTTACATGGAGATAGTAAACCAAGAAGGGTCCCCCCATAGCAAGACATAACAAGAAGCACACAGAATTGGTGAGAAAAATAACCTTCAACAGTAAAATAAATATATATATTTTATTTTATATTTTTTTTACTTTTTTTTATTGTAGTAGGTGAATTATTTGGCTCACCATTTTTTTCCCTCAGTTTAGGCCGATACGTATTCTTCTACATATTTTTGGTAAAAAAAAATCGCAATTAGCGATTATTGATTGATTTGCGCAAATGTTATAGCGTTTACAAAATAGGGGATAGTTTTATAGCATTTTTATTAATATTTTCTTTTTTTTACTAGTAATGGCGGTGTTCAGCGATTTTTTATTGTGACTGTGACATTATGGCGGACACATCGGACATTTTTGACACATTTTTGGGACCATTGTCATTTATACAGCAATTATTGCTATTTAAATGCACTGATTCCTGTGTAAATGACACTGGCAGTGAAGGAGTTAACCACTAGGGGACGGGGAGGGCTTAAGCGTGATGTGTGTGTGTTATTTTACTGTAGGGGGCGTGGCTTGGCATGTGACATCACTGATCGTCTTTCCCTATAACAGGGAACAGCCGATCAGTGACAGGCTCAGTAGGAAGCACGGGGAGAGGTTTGTTTACACAGACCTCTCATTATTCTTCAGGTCTGTGACCCGATCGTGGGACACCAGCGGCGATCGGGTCCATAGGTCTTGCGGCCACCATCTCGGAGCTTAGCACCGGGTCACGAGTGCGCCTTCAGCGGCGCGCTCGCGACCCGCGGCTGGGCACTTAAAGAGCCACGTACCGGTACGTGATTGTGCCCAGCCGTGCCATTATGCCGACCTAAATGTGTAGGAGGCGGTCCTTAAGAGGTTAAAGCTGAACCACAGACAAATGTAACAAAAAACTTAATTCAACCAACTTTTTATTCCTCAAAAAATGAATTGAATATATTATTACATTTGTAATGTAGTGTCTATTCACTCACACTGCTCTCCATGCAGACCCTGGCTCCTTTAACTCCTTTCCCCACAAGTTCCTGGATTTCTGCATATGTCCAGGTAAGGTAGGTTTCTCTGCTTCCTTCCCTCAGTTGAGAGAGGCCACAGCTGATGAGGCAGAGGTAGCTGGGCAAATGACCGGCAGCCAGTTGAGAGGCCCTCCACTGTAAGAAGCAGGATGCGGACAGCTGGCCAGACCCTAAGAGCACGCAGCTTCTCCAGAAGACCCAGATAATGTTATCCTCGCCAAATTTTAGCAGAGTATTGCAGCTCCAGTGGAATCACACTTGGTCCTCAGGCTTTGGTACCCTCCAGTTGTTTGCCTGTGTTACCAGAGCTAAATCTGGACTTTACAAAAGGGGACACTGCCTATGATCATCTCAAGCAGCTGTTTTACCAAAATAGTGATTTTCAGCTTCACACTCTTTTATAATGATCAGCTTATTTTTATTTATGTTAAACCTTTATCCCAAAAGGAAAAAAAAACGTTTGCTGTAACTGTTTATAAAGTATTGGCTTGAGTTTGGCTTCACTTTGTTAGTTTATTTAAATCTACTAGTACATCTAACACCCCCCCTTCCACAGACTGACAATGCTGCTGTCCAAATGTGCCCCATGTGCTCCTTTATCTAGAGTGGGGGCACTTTAATACAGGAAGTGCTTAAAGAGGAAGTAAACCCTGATAGGTTTACTTCCTCTTTGGTTCCCTGCAAAGGTAAAGCATAATGGACTACTATGCATCGCATAGTAGTCCATTATGTGTCACTTACCTGACACAGGAGCCAGCGAAGTCACCGCTGTCCCCTGTAGTCCGGAGCATCCATCTTCTCGGTGGGTCTCACTGCTCCGCCGCTGTCATTCCACGAAGCCGCGATGACGTCACTCCTGCGCATGCACACGGGAGCCGCCACTCGCGGCATATCGCCATTGACAGCAGCGCGCTCAGTGCGCCTGCGCACCGCTGTCTATAGCACATGCGCCGTAGACAGCGGTGCCTGTGTTTTGGCAAATATCTCCTAACCGTGTAGGTTTAGGAGATATTTCTTGGATCTACAGATAAGCCTTAATCTAGGCTTACCTGTAGGTCAAAGTGTGTTGTAAGGGCTTTAATCTCTGACTCTGCTTGATACTGATCTTCTGTTATGAACCCTGACTGGTGACCTGATCCCATCTTTTGTCTGCTAATTCAGTACTGGTTTTGCCTGTCTTATACTAACCTTGGCCTGGTTCCTGATTCTGCATCTGCTTCCTAGATCTCTATCTCTGCTGTTGCCGACTTCTGCCTTTGGGACTACGCTCCTGGATCCTGGACCTGCAAGTTCCTACGGCAGCCTCCTGCACAGGCTCCTGGCCCTGGGACACCTCCTGCACAGGCTCCTGGCCCTGGGACACAACCTGGGACAGGAGGTGTAAGGGAAGCCCTCTTGTCAGCTCGATCTCTACCAGGCAGTGACATCAGGCATCCCATGACATAGGAGTTTCACTTTTGGTGACATACTTTCCAGGGCTCATTCACTTCGAAAGGAAAGCAGATCCTGCAGGCATTCGTATTACTACATTAAGATTTTATTAGCTGGTTATAATGCAGGCTGACCTTCTCATTGAGAAATCAGTTTGATAAAGGGCATGGTGAAGCAAGCAGCATTTTTTTTTTTGGAACAGCAAAGTTGAATAAAGTCTTTTAAACCTATAGTATGTACTAATAGGGAACAAAAAAATTGTTACTTTTTAAAGGCATGCTTGAGACAAAATTGAAATTTTTTCACTTATATACAGTGAGGAAAATAATTATTTGATCCCCTAAAGATTTTGTAAGTTTGCCCACTATAGGGCCTATAATTTTTCTGCTAGGTGTATTTTAAATGATAGAGACAGAATATCAATCAAAAATCCACAAAACACATAAAACAAATGTTATAAATTGAGTTGAAGTTCAGTAAGTAAAATAAGTATTTGATCCTCAAGCAAACCTGATTTAGTACTTACTGGAGAAACCCTTGTCGGCAAGCACAGAGGTAAGACATTTCCTGTAGTTGGTTACCAGGTTTGCACACATTTCAGGAGAGATTTCCACTCTTCCTTACAGATTTTCTCTAAATCATTATGATTTCTTGGCTGTCACTTGGCAACTCAAAGTTTCAGCTCCCGCTATAGATTTTCTATAGGATTAAGGTCTAGAGACTGGCTAGGCCACTCCATGACCTTAATGTGTTTCTTCTTGAGCCACTCCTTTGTTGCCTTGGCGGTATGTATAGTGAAGCTGGAAGACCCATCCGCGACCCTTCTTCAGTGTTCTGGCTGAGGGAAGAAGGTTCTCATCCAAGATTTTACAATACATGGCCCTGTTCATTGGCCCCTCAATGTGGCAAAGTTGGCCTGTACCTTTAGCAGAGAAACAGCCCCAAAGCATAATGTTTACACCTCCGTGCTTGACTGTAGGGATCGTGTTTTTAGGGTCATAGTCAGCACTTTTCTTCCTACAAACACGGCGAGTCAATTTAATACCAAAGAGTTTAATTTTGGTCTCATCTGAACACAGCACTTTCTCCCAATCCTTCTCTGAATCATTTAGATGTTCATTGGTAGACTTCAGATGGGCCTGTACATGTGCCTTCCTGAAGTGGTGTGTATATTGTGGTGGCATATTGTGTTACCAATAGTTTGTTTGGTCACTGTGGTCCCAACTGCCCTGAGATCATTCGCAAGCTCCTCCCATGTAGTTTTGGGCTGATCCCTCACTTTTCTCATGATCATCCTTACCACATGAGGTGAAATTGCATGGAGCTCCAGACCAAGTGTGATCAATGGTTATTTTATATTTCTTCAATTTGTGAATAATGGATCCAACAGTTGTCTCCTTCACACCAGGCTTCTTGCTGATGGTCTTGTAGCCCATTCCAGCCTTGTGCAGGTCTACAATCCTTTGACAGCTCTTTGGTCTTGCCCATGGTGGTGATGGTTGAATGGAAGAAAGATATTCTGTGGACAGATGTCTTTTATACACATACTGAGTTGTTGTTAGGAGCACCTTCTTTAATTGACAGGACTAATCTGTGTACCACATGAGCACCTACTGTGGCAAGTCTGTGGGAGCCAGAATTATTGTTGGTTTGGTAGGGGATCAAATACTTACTTTACTTACTGAATTGCAACTCAATTTATAACATTTGTATTGTGCTTTTTCTGTTTTTTTGGTTGATATTCTGTCTCTATCATTTAAAATATGCCTATGATAACAATTATAGACCCTTCAATTGTTTGTAAGTGGGCAAACCTATAAAACTGCAGGGGATCAAATAATTATTTTTGCCACTGTATATTGCTCTGCAACTCATGTTTGTCTGACCTGATGATCCTCCTGGAACACATCTGCTAATGATGCTAGAACACCATCATTGTTGTTTCACCAGATCCTCAACTTTTCTACATCAGAAAGCTGGAGGTTGAAGAAAAAAATGTCAGAACCGAGAGGAACTGAGGTAGTGACACAAAGTGGTGAGCTGAAATTCTAAAGGTAAAACATGACATCAGATAAGGCTGCAGGTTAAATAGGCTTTTCGTATTATTATTATTATTATTATTATTTAAGGTACTTATAAAGAGCCGTCAATTTACTCAGCACTTTACATATACATTGTACATTCACATCAGTCCCTACCCTCAAGGAGCTTACAATCTAAATCCCTAACTCACATTCATATACTAGGGTCAATTTAGACAGAAGCCAATTAACCTACCAGCATGTCTTTGGAGTGTGGGAGGAAACCAGAGTACCCGGAGGAAACCCACGCAGGCACAGGGAGATCATGCATGCAATAAGTGTGATATTATAAGTAGAGGACTTTGGGCATATATAAAAAAAAACACAAGAGGGCCGTCCATCTAGGTGTATTAATTTATTAAAAAGAATAAAAGACAATAAAAATGCACTCACTAGCAAAAGCAGATCAAGGCTAGTCAGGGGTCCATATAGACTTCCATAGGATCACCGTGAGACTGCAGAGCTTGGCAGGCAAGCGGGTAGCTAAAGCAGATTTCTTGGTGGAAGGCTTCCTGTAGGTTGATAAAGGGGTGGTCCTGTTGCACTGAAACATGTAGCCAGGCCCTCTCCACTTCCTGTTACTATCACCTAGCCGAGAGAGGTTCTGATTGGAGCCGCAGCCATCTTGCTACACCAGCCAGCCAGTACTTCCTCCAAGAACTCTGCTTCAGCTAACAGCTTGCCTGCTGAGCTCTGCAGCCTCGTGGTGATCTTATGGAGGTCTATATGGGTCTATGTCTAGCCCTGACCCACTTTTAACTAGCGTATGCATTTTTTTGTCTTTTATTCTTTTTAATAAATTACACCTAGATCGAGCCACCTTCTTGTGTTTGTTTTATATATGTGCATTAGGATCTCAAGACCTAACCTGAGGGGAGCTGCATCCTCATCACCTGGTGTTCCCTACCACTTTCCTGGCCCTCTTATGTGCCTCAATAAATGATGGTTGGTGTCTAGTCAGCGCATTAGCTTATTCATTTTCTTTGGCCTTTGAGCATACATATGTAAGCCCTACAAAAAATAGAACCAAACATCTTGAGCAAATGCTGTACACCCTGTTCTTCTTCCCCAGTCACCTTTACCAGCAAAGTCTGGCTGTCATAATGACAGCAGGGACTTGCTCTGTTTCACAGGAATGTACGCAGGCGTAAAAATATTATTGTCACATTGTTGCATTAATGTACAGATCAAAACTACATGTGATGATTTGATTAAAAAAGACCTTACAAGTAATAATTTTTTAAGAAATGATGTGGCTTACACAAACTTGCCGAATACAGCTGTACCTGTAAAAGAATAAAGTGAATACTTACCTTCCCTGCTGCTTGTGCCACTGAATGCTGCTCCATTGTAAAGAAAACTCCCACTGAAAAATTTCTCAAAACCAGCCCTCTGGGGACTGGCAATCTAAAGTTTCCTGAAAATAGTTTTTCAGTACTAGTTGTTTTTAAACTAACTCTGGTCATACTAAAAATAAAAGTTCATATTTTATTTTTGATGCATTCTTTTGAAAAATTTAACTAAACTCTGCAGTTTCTTACCTCTGCTCCAATGATCTGACATCCTCAAGGTTCCTGGACAGCACTTTCATTTTTGGCCCGGTTTATTCTGGGTGCCTAGTCTTCGACTGTCTTGATTGGTTGGCACAGGCTTCATTCATTCAAGCACCAAGGTGTCGGGAAGTGTATCCCTACTGGGGAAAATTACCCTTTCTATTTGCCCTAGTCACCAAAATGGTGTAGCTTTCACCACAAAATAAACCAAGCATTCAAAATCTTCATATGTGGACACCTGTTCTGATCACAACTGTATAAGTGGGGAACAGGTAAAAAGATTAAATATCCTCAGTGGGACACAGGTAGAAACAAAAAAAAAAAAACTGACGAAGATTCAAAATCATACTCTAACCGGAACCAAAAAAAGTTTGTACTTTAGATACACTTCAAAGCCCATCTCCAAGAAAAAGTTTGTGCTTTAGATACACTGCAAAGAAAAAGTTTTCCCATGCAGTGGGGCTGTGCCCGTGCTGTGCTAGTTAGCTGCTCATTTTTGTCTAGGGCTGAAGAGAATGGAGTTATACAGGGGTTGGACAAAATTATGGAAACAAGCAGTGGCGTCCAGTCCATAGAGAGCGCACGGGCGTGGCCTCCTCTATTCATGGGTCCGGCCCCCTGATCTACATATCAGTGGCGCAGGACCATGGATTCCAATGTGGGATGGGCATTTTTTTGAAGCATCTGATTAGAGCCAGAGGCTCTAATAGGCTTCAAAAAAGGGTGGCCAGTTGTGTGACCATAGCAAATGAATTATCGCTATATTCACACTAAAGGTCTTTCCAGCCAATCAGGAGGCAGGTCTGTGAGACCCATTTCTTGATTGGCCAAAGCGTCAGGCGATCCTATTGGATGCCTAGCGCTTTGACAGAAGAGGAGACATGTGGTGGAGGAAGCCGCTGGAGGGGAGGACACCAGAGCCTCTGTAGCCGCTGCCCGCACTGCAGGAGAGAAGGACACCACAGCCCCGTGGGTAAGTGCCAGACCACCCAGGGGGGTTTCAGCTCCGTGCCATGCTGCCGGGGGGTGTTCTTTGTTTGCTGCCCCTCCCCCCAAAAGATGAACCCACCAGCCACCACTGGAAACAAGTATGAAAAAAAAAGAACAAAATTGTCACCTAATGTGATGTTGGACCGCCTTTGGCATCCGAGACGGCCTGATTTCTCCTGGGAATTGACAAATATAAGTCTTGGATGGTGGATAATGGAATCTGATACCACTCTTCATGCATCCAGTTCACAATCCTGCACAATATCTTTTTCAGGCAGTTGACTGACCATGACGACCACGCTTATGTTTATCACATGAGGTTTTCCAAAAAACTGTATATGCCGTCATAAGCTTTGATACTGTACCTCATGACACCGTAAATTGGCAACTTCAGTCCAACTAAGCAGGAACCAACAATTTGCCCTCTTTGAATCTCAATAAGCTCTGACATTACTCCGTATTACTAGCAGCACACGCAGTGAATGACGAAAGTGAAGCTTCCCACCTGTTAGGTGTCTCATCACACAGCGGAAGCAAAATAATGTTACATCACTTCCACTTTCAATGCGAAACATGTCGTCACTTTCACACCTGCAAATCTTCCATATTTTTGACCAACCCCTGTGCTTACCTAATCCTCCTATCCTCCCAGCATAAGACCGGTCTGGCACCCCCACACTCTAGCGGCCTTGAGTTTTGGTCTGTTCCTGACAGCATCAAGCCTAGAATAGGTTCCATAGACCAAGAACAGGAGAGGGGAGAAGGAAACCATTTGGTCAGACTTTAAAGGCAGGGATTATAATAGTTGTATGAATTTTTTTTTTTAAACGGCAATTATACATAGACAGCATCATTTAAAAACGTGTTCAATAATATATATAGAAACCATGGCCAAAGGGACTAATACTTTGAGTGTATAGTTAATACAGATGATATCCCGTAAGTGAGTCCCTGTGCATCAACGCATTTCGCTGGCCCGCTTCCTCAGGACACATAGAGGGTAATGGCCTAAACACAGGTCTCATTTGTCTAGATTAGAAAACACATAGAAATGGGTCTCCTTGGGCGGGCACCGGAGCATATAGAGGAGCCAGGAACAAAATAACCCACATTGGAAGAGCAAACAAATTGCTATACAAAAGGGATATTTCTAGGAGTTGTAAAGGGCCACCATACATTAGTATTGCCGAGTTGCAATTGACTCTAATCCATACTTCTCCATCTATGCAGAAGAGGAGGAGGAGATGTAAGGGAGAAAGAAATCTCCTATAGACAATTCAAAATATCTATATAGCAGGTTAAAGGGGACAAGATAACAATCCCAGCCCATCCTCAAATACCCATGCTCTGAATGTGGAGAGCGATCCATGGATACATGATGCTGTCTATGTATAATTGTCATTTTTAAAAATATTTTTTGTTTATTAATAAAATACTATTTTTTATACAACTATTGTAGTCCCTGCCTTTAAAGTCTGATCACATGGTTTCCTTCTCCCCTCTCCTGTTCCTAGTCATACTTACGGATGTGGTATAGGGAGTGACCCTAATACTTATATCATTAGACCAGGAAGAGTCGCCCACTGGACCGTGGGGGAGTGCTTTTTTTTGGTGGAATGAAGGTTTGGGTGAGTATAAGATTTCTTCTCACCCCTTAACAAAATGAGCAATTTACCCATGCATTGCGGACACAACCTGACGGCATGTGAAAACTTTTTTTTTCCTGGAGTTTGGCTTCACGAATTTTAAGTTTTTTTCACGTTTATCAGGCCCCGTACACACGATCAGAAATTCTGCCAGCAAAGGTCGGATGTGAGCTTTTGGTCAGAAATTCCGACTGTGTGTATGCTCCATCGGACTTTTGATGGCTGAATTCCAGCCAGCAAAAGATTGAGAGCAGGTTCTCTATTTTTCAGTCGGAAAAAGTTCTTATCCGAAAATGCGTTCATCTGTATGCAATTGGGACGAGCAAAAAAACACGCTTGATCGGAAACAATTTGACGCATGCTCGGAAGCATTTAACTTAATTAAATGCTTCCGTAGTGTTGTACGTCACCGCGTTCTTCAGAAAAAATTTGTGTGACCGTGTGTATGCAAGGCAAGCTTCAGCGGAATTCCGTCTCAAAAACCATCCAAGTTTTTTCTGACAGAATTTCTGATCGTGTGTGTGGGGCATAAGAGACTCAGAATCATGCCAGAATCCTTTTTGGCATTGGTGGTATACCCCACCCTTCAACAGGTTGTACTTACAGTATATAAATGTTAATATCTCTTCATTCCCTACAAACGAATATATCTGTATTTGATGAATGTTGGCAGATTAAATGAGCCAACAAGTTATGATATCTCTCTGGAACTCTAATGTCTAGATTTTTACACCTAAGCTCCTTGTTGCACTCATTCATTAAACCTATAAAGCAACTCTTCCTAGACTCGCAGTCTCCAATTCTTATTGTATATCTATACCAATAAACCAACTAGCCACACACCAGGTTACACTCATGTGTAAAACTTTGACTAAGTGTCAATTCACATTATAGCCTGGTGATCAGTTCACAAGTTTGTTGGTGTTGTTCACCTAAATTGGGGTGAATTACATTGGGAACACAGAGGTATGGATTACACCAAGAGTGGCATTGCGTCATCTTTTTGTGCAATTTTTATATTTGTAGATAACAGCAGGAGGAAATATATTCCCTGGTGGTGGTGATGAAGGGCATGTATGGAATTTATAGAGAAGGACACTCACTGAAAGTTTTCGAGAGTGATATAAGATGCTTGTTGGTGATGCACCCATAAGTAAAAAATCAACTTTAGATAGTTATATGTCTAAAGTTTTCACAGTGTTGAATACAGCTGCATATGTCATAATTCCATTGTCAATTTTTTTTTTTTAGAGGACGCTTTGTCTTTCATGGTTTGGAGGCTGTTATTTTAAAAACAATAGACACCCACCATTTGCCTGCTCTGTGGTGTAGCTACTTTGTTAATAGAGAAGTATTTTGATATTTTAATGGCAAGTGTTGGGCCTCATTAAACTGATTCTTCTTTTAATGAAGACTGTATCTCCATAAACAAGGACAAGAAAAGACCCCAAATTTGGCAATCAGGCCACTATCATGGGGAGATCAAGCCTGGATATTTTATGATTTATGCACAGCCTTATTTCATTTGAATGCTTTGAACAGGGGATAGTTTACATGTTTAGAAAAAAAAATCTGCTTTCTATGATCGCGTTGACAAAGAGAATTGGAAAAGCGAACCAGTTTTGCCCCTGAGGACATGTCTGTAGTGACAGACCTCCTGTAGGCTGGACTGGGCACTTGCTTTATTCAAGCAAAAATATTAGTCGGCCCGAGGCAAAGCTTTGAAAGCAGCATTGTTATGGGGAAAAGATCCAGACCACAAGTAGCGCTGGGTGGGCTAAAATATTGTCAAAATATACAGTGCCTTGCAAAAGTATTCACCCCCCTTAGCTTTTTACCTATTTTGTTACATTACAGCCTTTAGTTTAATGTTTTTTTTTTTTTTTTTTTTTAAATCTGAATTATATGTGATGGATCAGAACACAATAGTCTAAGTTGGTGAAGTAAAATTAGAAAAACATATACATAAAACTATTTTTCAGAAATAAAAAACTGATAATTGCCACGTGTGTATGTATTCACCCCCTTTGTTGTGAAGCCCATAAAAAGCTCTGGTGCAATCAAATACCTTCAGAAGTCACATAATTAGTGAAATGATGTCCACCTGTGTGCAATCTAAGTGTCACATGATCTGTCATTACATAGACACACCTTTTAGAAAGGCCCCATGGGCTGCAACGCCTAAGCAAGAGGCACCATTAACCAAACACTGCCATGAAGACCAAGGAACTCTCCAAACAAGTAAGAGACAATGTTGTTAAGAAGTACAAGTCAGGGTTAGGTTATAAAAAAATATCCAAATCTTTGATGATCCCTAGGAGCACCATCAAATCTATCATAACCAAATGGAAAGAACATGGCACAACAGCAGACCTGCCAATAGACGGCGGCACACCAAAACTCATGGACCGGGCAAGGAGGGAATTAATCAGAGAGGCAGCACAGAGACCTAAGGTAACTCTGGAGGAGCTGCAGAGTTCCACAGCAGAGACTGGAGTATCTGTACATAGGACGACAATAAGCCGTACACTCCATAGAGTCGGGCTTTATGGCAGAGTGGCCATAAGAAAGACATTACTTTCAGCAAAAAATGAAATGACACGATTTGAGTTTGTGAAAAGGCATGTGGGAGACTCCCAAAATGTATGGAGGAAGGTGCACTGGTCTGATGAGACTAAAATTTAACTTTTTGGCCATCAAAGAAAACGCTATGTCTGGCACAAATCCAACACATCAAATCACCCAAAGAACACTATCCTCACAGTAAAACATGGTGGTGGCAACATCATGCTGTGGGGATGTTTTTCAGCATTTCCCATTCGGGTCTGGGAAACTGGTCAGAGTTGAGGGAAAGATTGATGGTGCTAAATACAGGGATATTCTTGAGCAAAACCTGTACCACTCTGTGTGTGATTTGAGGCTAGGATGGAGGTTCACCTTCCAGCAGGACAATGACCCCAAACACACTGCTAAAGCAACACTTGAGTGGTTTAAGGGAAAACATGTAAATGTGTTGGAATGGCTTAGTCAAAGCCCAGACCTCAATCCAATAGAAAATCTGTGGTCAGACTTAAAGATTGCTGTACACGAGCGCAAACCATCTAACTTTGAGGAACTAGAGCAGTTTTGGAAGGAGAAATGGGCAAAAATCCCAGTGGTAAGATGTGGCAAGCTCATAGAGACTTATCCAAAGTGACTTGGAGCTGCGATAGCCGCAAAAGGTGGCTCTACAAAGTATTGACTTTAGGGGGGTGAATAGTTACGCACATTGATTTTCTGTTATTTTGTCCTATTTGTTGTTTGCTTCACAATAATAATTAAAAAAATCTTCAAAGTTGTTGGCATGTTTTTGTTTTGTTTTGTTTTGTTGGACATTTTGGACATTTGGGTTGATAAAATTCAACTGGTACTGACCGCCCCCAAATGTAATAACATAATAACACTGTGATTGTTGTTTTTGTGGTAGGGTTTTTTTTTTGGGGGAGCTATCTAAAGTGGCTGTAAAGATTTAGGCCGATATTTTCTGATAGGAGGAAGGGAATTAAATTTTGATAGGGCTGCCAGGATGAGAGGGAAAGCAGGCAAGATAAATAAACAAGTAACCCCCGCCGCAAGCCCGGTCGGAATTCAAAAATATATGGCCGCAAACACTAGCATAAGAGCAGAAGAAGAGTCTGGTAGCCCCAGGATGGAAAAACTGCTCCGCCCGGGCCCTAGCAGACAGAGGGGAGAAGATAGCAGAGGGACAAAGAACCCGGTCGTTAAGGCAACTGAACTTAAAAAAAAAAATAGCGTGAACTTACACAGTGGGGATAGCAGCCAGAATGAAGCTCAAGGAAGGGAGGGATTAGAACATCTAGAGGCAGGAGAAAGGAGTCTGGATGGACAAAGGGAGTTCGACCAGTCCCCACAGATTAGAGAGATGCTCTCAGAGATGTTCATGAGAATGGAGACCTCTCTAAGGGCAGATATTGCAACTATAAGGGAGGACATAGGTTTGGTTTTGGGGAGAGTTGAGGAGGTGGAAAACAAAGTAGAGGCCCAGGAGCACAGAATAGATGGAATCTTAGAGCAGGTAACAGCCCTCCGTAGGGGAAATAGAACAATTAGATACAAATTAGAAGACCAGGAGAATAGAAGCAGAAGGAAGAACATACGAATAAAAGGTCTCCCTGAGACAGTTAGCGCATCTGCCCTTGGAGAGATAGCCCAACAGATTCTCAATCCCTTATTAGATAGAGAAGCTATAACCCCACTGAAGCTAGATAGAATACACAGGATGACGCGACCTCTTGGAGTTAGATCAGAAGCCCCACGAGACGTCATAGCGAGATTTCACCATGTAGCGGAAAAAATGCAGGTAATGAGAAAAGTTAGAACACAGCCAGGGGTGCTCTACGGAGACGTGGAATTGCAGATTTACTCCGACTTAGCGGGGGAGACGCTTGGAAGAAGGAGACGGTTGAAACCGCTAACGGAACTATTGAGAGCAGCCGACATCCCATATCAATGGGGATTTCCGGCGTGCCTCATAGGGAAGAAAGACGGTCGATCTGCGGTTCTACGTTTCCCGGAGGACCTACAAGAATTTTGTGAACAGTTAAGGATACATCCTGCTCCACAGATAGAATGGGACACTGAAGAGGTTCTAGGGGGTGAGAGGAGTGGGACCCAAAGGACTACTAGACAGGATAGGCCGAGCGATTGGAGTCGAAAGAATCCAATTACCTGAAGCTGAGATAAATCTGAACAGGGGACTAAGAGGAGGAGGGAGGAGGGGAGGAGAGGGGGGAGGCTTGGGGATGTTTCGGACGGACATGGGGGCGAACCCCAGGGATACTATGGGGGAGAGGAGACCACCGACACTGGCCTACCAGTCCCATAGGTTTAACATGAAAAGGGGAGTCCTACCCAGTCTCACGAGACGTTTTGTTATAGGACAAGGGGAGGGAGGGGGGAGGGAGGGGGGTTTTGGTTTTTTGGGGGTTTTTTATGGGTTCTCACTCGGTCCTTCTACAGGGGTAACAGGTATGGTCACCAACGGGTTCACTAGACGCTCCAAAAAGAGAGGGAGAATGCCCCTTGGAAGAGAGGTATGGGGATAGTTAACGTTATTACCTATAATGTAAGGGGCTTAAATACAAAAATGAAAAGATATAGAATAAACGATGAGTTGCAGCATATGGAGGCAAATATAGCATGTCTCCAGGAGACGCACTTAACATGCACCTCAGGGGCCAGACTGAATTCGGTTGATTTCCCGGTATGGATTTATGGGGATTCCCCATCCTCGTACTCCAGAGGGGTTGCAATAGGCTTCAGTAAAACAACGAGGTTTAATTTAGAGGAGCGACTAGTGGATCCGGAGGGACGATACCTGTGTCTAAAAGGAATGTTGTTTAACCTTAAATGCACAATTGTAAACATTTATGCCCCAAACGAGAATGCGGACATATTCCTAAAGAAAATATTGAACAAATTAGAGGATTTTAAAGAGGGGAAATTAATTCTTGCTGGAGATCTTAACTGGAGTGTAAACCCTAAAGTTGATACTTCAGCGGGAGGCCCAAGGACATCGGTATATAAGCAGAGAATGTTTTTAAGGGCGCTGGCTGCATTCCAACTACAGGATGCCTGGAGAGTACTTCACCCAAAGGATAGGGATTACTCTTGCTTCTCCCCGGTCCATGGTTCCTTCTCTCGAATAGACTATATCTTCCTGGAGCATTCATTTCTGAAAGCACTTAAGAAGGCGGAAATAAAAGTTAGAACTGTGTCAGATCATGCACCAGTTATGATTGGGTTGGAGATAGGAGAGGACCATGGACCGAGGCTGAATTGGAGATTGAATGAATCTCTGTTACAGGACAAGGATTCTGTAAGTAAGGTTGAGAGGGAGATAGAACAGTTCTTCAGATTAAATGATACACCGGGAATTTCAAGCCCTATACTATGGGAAACGCATAAAGTGGTAATAAGAGGGGTATTAATAGGGATTGGAGCAGGGAAAAAGAGAGAGAGAGAGAGGAGGAAAACCCTACTGTATGAAGAAATTCAGAGATTGGAGCTGGGTAGCAGACCAAGGGGACTGCACGATACCCAGGATCTAGTAAAAAAAAAGAGAGAATTAGAAGACTATCTAGAACAGGACAGGAGGGCCACCTATCACATTCTGGGAACAGAGATGTATCAATGGGGAAACAAAGCCGGTAAATGGCTGGCCAAGAGGGTGAAGGATAAGAAAAGCAGAACCTTTATCCCAAAAGTAAGAAATGAGGCGGGGGACATACAAAATATGCCGGAGGATATAATGAACACGTTCTATACATATTACAAAGCCCTATATAATATCCAACAGGAAACCTTAGAGAATGGAGGACGGGATGCAATAAAGGACTATTTGAAAGGGATAGATATCCCCAAGGCTAAACAAATGGAAATGGAAGCACTAGAAGCCCCAATATCAAAGCTGGAAGTCGAATGGGCGATCAAAAATACAGCTAAGGGAGGGTGCCCCGGGCCAGACGGTTTCCCGATATCATACTACAAGGAATTTCAAAAACAGCTGGCCCCAAAACTATGCGCGTATTTTAATGCAGTGGGGAGGGATGGAAAATTTCGAGAAGAGACACTACTGGCGCATGTGGTCCTGATCTTGAAAGAGGCAAAGGATCCGTTGGCAGTGGAAAGCTACAGGCCAATTTCCTTGCTAAACTCAGATATTAAACTCTTTGCAAAAATTATCTCTGAACGATTAAGACCTCATGTCCCAGAGTGGATACAGCAGGATCAGGTAGGTTTTACTCAGGGGAGAGAAGGTCGGGACAACGCACTAAAGACTATTATGCTAAGCCAGGAAACCATAAGACAGAAGACCCCCTCAATACTCATGTCTATAGATGCTGAAAAGGCATTTGACAGGGTTAGTTGGGGGTTCTTATTCGAAGTGTTGGAGCGATATGGATTGGGACAGAGGATGAGAGGGTGGATAGAAGCTTTGTATACTAAGCCTAAAGCTAAAATAAGAATAAACGGGACCCTGTCCTGCCCCCTTGAACTGTGCAACGGGACAAGACAGGGCTGCCCGCTCTCCCCAATACTATTCATTCTGGCACTAGAACCCCTCCTGACTGCTATTAGGAAGAATCAAAACATCCAGGGAATACGGGTAGACGAGAGGGATTATCGGGTTGCTGCTTTTGCAGACGATCTTCTGCTCTATATCTCTAGCCCGGAGACCTCTATACCGGCGATTATGGAAGAACTAAAAAAATATGGGAAAGTCTCCAATTTTAAGGTTAACGCAACCAAATCCGAAATCCTAAACTTAAATATACCAGTAGAAGAACAGAGAACCCTACAAACTAAATACCCTTTTAGATGGAGTGGGAGGGAATTGGCCTACTTAGGAATAAAGCTTACAGCAGGGATGGGGGACTTGTATGAGGCTAATTATATCCCCCTACTGAACAAAATTAAACATCATTTAGATAGGATCCAATACAAAGCTTTATCATGGATAGGGAGAATAAATATAGTTAAAATGTTTATTTTACCAATGTTTACTTACATATGTCAAATGGTCCCCATATTATTACCACAGGGATATCTTAATAAATTAAAAATGATGATTAAAAGATTCATATGGAAAAAAAAAGCGGCGAGGGTGGCCCTTAATACTTTGATAAGAAGTAAAGTCAGAGGAGGATTAGCAATGCCCGATTTCAAAAAGTACTACGAGGCCATAGCAATCTCACGAATCACAGACTGGACACACAACAAAAAGGGGAAGGATTGGGTGGAATTAGAAATTAAGTTAAGCAGAAGGGAATTAGGGGAGATAATATGGATACCCGCAAAATATAGAGAATTAGGGATTAGCACAAATTTATTGACAAAAGGGTCACTGCGAATATGGGACACAATAAATAAGAGACACAAGTGGGTACACAACTCCCCATTTATGCCATTACTAGACACTAAATTTTTTTTACCAGGGCAAGAGGAATATGTATATTATAGCAGATGGGCTAAGAAAGATAAAATTAAATTACAAGAGGTTATGGAAGGGAATAGGGTATGCACATATGAGGAATTAATAGGAAAGTGGGGGCACAAGCCTTTAGATAAGTGGAGATATTCACAATTATATTATTTTATTCAGTCTTTAACACAACCACTACGAGGACCGGAGCAACTTAGACCTCTGGAGAAGCTGATAGGGAACCCTCAATGCGTTGTAAAAAGGATCTCAAAAATATATGACATCTTAATAGAGGTAGAAGAGCAAAAATACCCCCCCTATATGGAGAGGTGGGAAAATGAACTGGGACCGCTGAATAATGATCTCCATAGAAATAGGATTATTAGACGAACGTACTCGGTGGCCAAAGACCTTCAAACTAGAGAGATGTCATATAAACTTTTAACAAGGTGGTATATAACTCCACAGCAAGGAAATAAAATTAGTAGCGAGACCCCCGCAACATGCTGGAGAGGCTGCTCAGCGGTGGGGACCTTTGCTCATATATGGTGGGAGTGCCCCAAGATACAGATATACTGGGAGAAAATTATAAAAGCTATCTTTGAAATAACAGGGGAAGGGATTAGAAGAGACCCATGGGTTTGCTTATTTCACGACTCGGAAAAAGGAGACAGAGAGTATGGGTACTCCCTGGTTCCTTGTCTATTGAACTCCGCTAAGGCACTGATCCCGCGTAGATGGAGGAAACCCGACCCCCCCTCGATGAAGGAGTGGGTAGAAAGGTTAGAAAGGACACGAAATATTGAAGAGACAATCTATAAACTGGATAACCTAGAAGGGAGATATCAACATAAATGGCTACCGTGGATACAATTTGGAAAAACTGAAGGTTATTTAAGGCTGCTCGACTGTCAGTAAAGAAGAAGGGAAAAATCAGAAAGAGGGGAAAACAAGACAGAGAAGGAAAAATGGAAAAGGCCCGGGGAAGGGACCGAGTGAGAGGGGTGGGGAGGGAGGGATAAGGGAGTTCATTCTTAAAGAAATGTTGTTGTATCTATCAATATGTTGAATAGTTTATGTTTGTATACTTTGAAAAATCTGAAAATAAAGAATAAATAAAAAAAAAAAAGTTGTTGGCATGTTCTGTAAATTAAATGATGCAAATCCTCAAACAATCCATGTTAATTCCAGGTTGTGAGGCAACAAAACACGAAAAATGCCAAGGGGGTGAATACTTTTGCAAGGCACTGTACATCCTTTTAAAATAAGAAGATGAGATGTGAGTTGTTGGCATATTTTGACAAATGATTAGCTTTCTGTATTGCTTGCGCTTACAGACACATTTATATAATATGACAACGGAAAACATTAGATACGTTTCTCAAAATTGTAATGCAAAAAAAAACCTTAAATGATATCTTAAGTTTCTTAATTTTTTTACTTCTGGGTGTTTTACTTGCTCTCCAAGGTAAGACTAGTATTGTGACATATAGCTCAATAAAAGCAAATATACAGCAAGCTGCAAGCTTTGCAATGCACCTGTCAAAAATAAATGTGAAGGGCAGCTCTCATTTGACCTAACATTGCAGGCCCAAACTAGTAGAGTAACTAAGTAGGCTACTCATACTGTACAGCAGGGGTGTCCATTCTTTTGAAGAATGAGGACCACTTAAGTGACTTGGTAACAGGCTACAATGAGCGGAGTGTGGAGAATACGCATATGCTAAGCGGACATGGACAAAGCCCAGGCATGTACTGGCCATCGGGACTACAGGAAGTTTCCCAGTCGGCCGATGGCTCAGTGGGCCGGTCAGGTGCAGTCCTGGAGCCGCTCCTCTCTGACAGTGAGTGATCGCGATTTCACTCCTGTTAGGTGGAGTAGCTGCCGTAACTTGCTGGAGAGAGCATTAGCCCTTCTGCTCCCTCCAGCCCGCAGGGGGAGATAGACAGCTGGCAAACGTTCCATCCTCTCTCCCCTTATCACTTGTCACATGACTGGAGAGAGGAACGAGAAGCTGCCTTCAAAATTGAGTACACGTGGGAGGAGGAGGAGAGGGAGGACACTCTGATGTAAGGGGAAGTGCTGATGGAGACACTCAAAATGAAAGTAGGCCGGTCATGATGAAGCCCAGGGCCAAATTTTTGTCCCAGTCCAGCCCTGACAAAGCCCACTCTACTCTATGGGCCTTTCAGTCCGATCAGCCAAGCTAAAATGGGTGTATCCCCTTCTGTTTTTTTTTTCAGCGGATCGGATTGGCGGGTGTATACAGACACAAGTCCGTTTACATCTGCAGCTCCATAGAGATGAATGGAGGGTCTGATTGGGTCCACCTGAAAAAAAGGACAGGTGGACTGATTGGGCCAATTGAGGGAAAGGGGCCTAGGGCTGATCTCACATCAATGTGCTGTGGTTTACCTATACCCGTGGCTTCCCTGCAGGTTAGCTGCACTTTGCCATAGACTTCTATTATATCCTGCAGGTGTGGTGCACTTTCTGAAAGCATACCACAATTTCTGCATTCAAGGAGAAGTCCAGCTTGAGCTTGTTTGGCTGGGCTTCTCCTATGAGTCACAGGAGTGCAATTCGTTTTGCACTACCGTGACCCATTTTCAGCAGAGAGCGGTCGGAAGTCCGCTCTCTGCTGACGTCACCAATATCAGTCCAGACACACGTCATCCCGACTTTGGGAATCTGGATCTGCCAGGTGCCTGGACTGATTGACAGTCAGCAGCTTTCTGCTCGGGGAGCCCAGAGAACTGAGCCATAAGCAGTGTTCAATGGCCCGGTTCTCAGTGCATCGGACCAAAGCTGCATCCACCTAAGTAAGTATAATGGGGGGAAAAAAACTGATTCCCATACCTCTCCTTTCAGGAGTTTTGGTGCACTTTCAGAAAGTGCACCAGACCCACAGGTAATAACAGAAGTCAATAGCTCAGTGCAGGTAACCTGCAGGTGATCAGTTTGCAAGCAGCCCAGTAACCATTGCAGAACAGATATGCCCATACTGTATCTACAGTGTGATTTTAGTAATAAACTGACTTTTATAACAGTATTCCATTTAGGTATTGGCAGCTGTTGCTGTCCCAGGCGGAGTGCATTTGGTATCACTCCGCCTATGACAGGAGCTGGTGCTATACAGGAAGCATTGACTTATGCAGCTCTGCTCCACAGCCGCTTGCTTCCTCTACTGCCGGCTCCATTCACACTAATGCTCTGGGATGGTGGGTTGGTAATCTGTGATCTGGGCTTACCAACCTGCCATCCCAGACAGGAGGTCATAGGCCACATCTGGGTGCTCTGCGGCCACAGGTTGGGCACCCCCGCTGTACATTATAACATATACAGCATGCCACAAATTATTTTTTGAGAACTGGATGAGAGTCTAGTAAGTAGGAAGATGTCTAAAGACCCACCAGTAATCTAATTGGCAGAGGCAACCACTGACATATCAGAATAAGGAAAGGGATGGTCAGCACTCTGGATGACATCCAAAAAATAGTATTCTTTTATTGAACAGACATATACAATGCTGAAAAAACAGCCATGACTAACTGCTAACATCCAAAATGAGTAGGCTGTTGTTACACAATTGTACATGTCTTTCCAATAAAGGAATACTATTTTTTGGATGTCATCCTGAATGCCGACCATCCCTTTCCTTATTCTGGTATGTTGGAGGTGTCTGCAGCCTTGAGGTCTAAGCAGCGGGCGGAGCTGTTATATGGGAAGGTTGTAGCACTTATATACCTGTTTTTCCTACCCATTGCCATATGTCTAAAGTAATTGTAAATTTGTAAAGGATCATTTTTTTTTTATAACAAACATGGTCTACTTATCTGCTCTGTACAGAGCAACCCTGGTCCTACTCTTTTAGGTTACCCTGCCAGCACTCCTAGTTCCTCTTGCCTTACGAGTAATTCATGCTGTCTTAATCCTGAGCCACACTGTGTGCATCTATTGGCACACACAGTGTAGCCCTGCCTCCTACTTCCTCGTTACTGGATTTGATTGACAGCAGCGATTAAACCAATGTCTCCCCCCCCCCCCCCCCCCCATGCTCTCACTGAGGCCAGGAGTCTTTACAACCACTTAAAAAATAGATTGGAGTCATCTTGGTTAGCAGCACATCAAATAGATGTATTACAATTCATGTTTTGGTGTAATTAAGTTATTTTATGTTCAGCTAACCAAGATAACTCACATCTATGCTGCAGCGTACATCAATGGGCACCTCTACTGATTGGATTACCAACTGATCTTTTTAGGCTTCTTCTTATCTGATTCAGCCCCACGTTGGGAACCCTATAGAGAGAGCCAGGATTGGGACCACTGTGGGATTGAGACTGAACTTTGCATCACTGCGCGAAGACAAAGTATACTCCACTTGCGCTCACTGCAGGTTGAGTGTTTCTACCCTACAGTATCACCGCAACTTAAACAGGTGTAAGGCAAATTTTGTTTATTTCTGTTTCCATCATTTTTATTGAGAGTAATGCGGAAGACAGTTTCAACATACTGATAAATATCTGGTTCATCAAACAGAATAAAGATGTGTCCAACATAGCAAAATAACAAAGCTCGTTCAACAAGTTGCCAGGAGCAAGAAACAGTAGACGCAGTTCCATATGAAGTCTACATTGGTCTTCAGGCAAAAAAGTTCAACATCCTCCATTGTCTAAACATACAAAGTTCAATACAAAAAAAGAGAAAAGGGGAAAAAGGGAGAAAGATAAGAGAACTGTGAGTAGGCTCTAAGTAATAAAAGAAAAGATCAGATCTGAGACAAAAAAATGTTGCTCAATCCAATTCAAAGCCCAACTCCCCCAGTAAGGCACCCCATCAGATAGGTGACTGTAAGTACAATTTTGGTTTATTTCAATGAAAAACTATGTTAAGGTATTCATCCAATTCAATTCACTCACTACATTATAAGGGATCTCCCGCCTCCCTTTTTTCTTTTTCAGTGGACATTCCAAGTCGCCCCTTGGGTCTGCAATAAACCTTTTGTGACTGAAGCCTTCAAACCACCTTGGGCCATCTCAACTTAAAATCCTGCAGATGAGAGTCTGCATCCAACAGTTTTATATAAATATCTTAATATTATCAGCCCACTGATGGCTGGAGCCATAAGTCCAGTTAAGTCTAATTAAAGGTTGAAGACACATGACCCAGTTCAGTCTTTGCTTCTATAATAACCATCCTCAACCAGGGTTCTGCAGAACCTTGGGTTCCTCCAGATGTTGCTAGAGGATTCCTTGGGTTGATGGGGCTGATTCCCCCCCCCCCCTCGCCCCCCATTTGAATGTGTCTGTATAGTTCACTGATGTCAGTGCCATGACACCAATACTTTTTTTTTAGCTATCTACAAGCGTGGCATTCTTCCCACTGACCACCAATGTAAGGGGCATTTTTTTTCCTTTCACTGACAATTAATTTGTTTTATCAGGAGTTCCCCAAGCCCTGAAATTATTTTAAGTGTTCCTCTGAAATAAAAAGGTTCATAAAGGCTGTTCTATACATTTCCAGTCACTTTATATTGCCATGGTTTGGTTTATATTTTGGGAAAAAGGAAAATGAATGGATGTATTGAGTGAAGAGCAGTGGCTTTATGAGTATAGATATAGTGAGGGACACTGAGAGAGAGTTTTTACAAAGAAAATGTGCTGATTAGGGATGAGCTTCGTGTTCGAGTCGAACGTACGTTCGACTCGAACATTGGCTGTTCGTCCGTTCGGCGAAATCCGAACTCTTGGTCCGTTCGCGTCAAAATTCGTGTGGCGCGCACGGCCCACAATGCACTGCGATGGCGCAGTGCATTGCTGGATCATGATTGGCCAAGCATGCACTGTGACCCCGCATGCTTGGCCAATCGCAGCGCCAGCAGCGAGGAGAGCCATGATTGGCCACAGGCAGGATGCCTGTGGCCAATCATAGCTCAGGCTGTGTAGTGCACGCCCCACACTATATAAGGCCGCCTTTGAGGCGGCCTCGTGTAGTGTGTTGGCATCTGAAGCAGTGGGTGTTCTGTGTACCTTCAACACAGTTACACACCGATCGTTTTTGGCTGATTTCCTATCTTGCTTTTGTGTAGTGGTTATTGTCTGTGCCCTGACCGCAGTATACACCACTATATTCACCTCACCTATATAGCTAGTGATCTATCTTTAATAATAGAGCTTGCAGTCAGTAGTGTTAGGAGATAGTGCGTGCTGTCTGCGTGCTCTGTACCCAGTACATACCGCTATAATCCACCTACATAGCTGTTCTCTATTTGAGCCCAATTGCCATCTGCAGGAGTTATTGAAAGTTGTGTGTGCCTCCAGCACAGCACAGTATACATCTGTATATACCCCTTTATCTCTGCTGTTTTCTGGTTATTGTCTGCGTGCCCTGACCGCAGTATACACCGCGATATTCACCTCAGCCTAAGGCCCAATTTTTCTGCCCCTGTTTAACAGGGGCGTTTAAGTACAATTTTTGATGCAATGCTTTGCAGCAGGGCTAATTCCAGCAATAAAACTAGAGTATATGGAAGAGGTTGCAGTGTGGTGGCACCAGCAGCAGTGCCTAAGGCCAAATTTTTCTGCCCCTGTTTAACAGGGACATGTAATTACAAATCTTGATATAATATTTCACAGGAGGGCCCCTTCCTGTGCCCACCCAGAGTAACGGTGAGGACTTATAGTGTTGTGGCACCAGCACCACAACCACCAAAGGTCAATTTTTCTACCACTGTTCAACAATGGCATGTAATTACAATTCTTGATATAATCGTTCACAGCAGGGCGCTCCAGCGCCCACCAAGAGTCACTTTGAGGGCTTACAATGTTGTGGCAAAACCAACACCTTGTTCCGCCATTTCTGCAGAGCATATATGGCAGGCCCCTACTTTCAAACATCAGACAGCAGCAAGTGAGATGAAAAAAGATGGACGACAAAACAAATTATACAGGGGTGATAACCCTTCCCTATGTTTTCCAAAAAGCTTAAAAATAGTTTTTTTGACTGGAGCTACACTTTAAAAATGTACCAGTTGAAAATTACAAACAGATTCAACTTAACACAACAAACCTACACAGTCCCTGTCTTGTTTGCACCGCTTGTATACTGCTGTTCTGAGTATATAGGGCCTGGGGGCCACACGCATTTCCTTTTTTTAATATGGGTACAGGGTTCCCCTTAATATGCGTACAAGACCCAAATAGGCTGGTAATGGGCAGGGAGGGCTACCCATGCCATTTTTCTCAATGATTTTCAACCATATTGCAGGAACCAGATATAACATTAAAACCGCAAGCAGTTTTAAATGGTGTTATTTCCGTTTAATGTCATTTTGTGCAGGGACTGTTCTAAACACGGGAAACACGTGGCACTTCACAGGCATACTACAGACACCCCCCAGGCACCATATTTAAAGGAATATTTCACTTTTTTTTTTCACTTTAATCGTCATTAAAATCAGTGCTCCCGCCAAAACGGCCGTTTTTAAAACTTTTTTTTGCATTGACCCATGTCCCCTGGGGCAGGAGCCAGGTCCCCAAACCCTTTTTAGGACAGTATCTTGCATATTAGCCGTTAAAATTAGCACTTTCCATTTCGAACGTTCGAGTCCCATAGACTTCAATGGGGTTCTAACATTCGTAACGAACGTGGGGTCCGTTCGAAAGTTCTGGTGCGAACCGAACCGGGGGGTGTTCGGCTCATCCCTAGTGCTGATAGCAAACTGGTAGCCAAATTATGAAATGCATTTGATTACAGCTGAGTTTGGCCCACAGATGGAATAGACTGTATGCAGATAGGTAGTCCTGTGTAGGCCAGTGCTATAGAAGCATCATGTAAATGGGACATACTGAGAGTGTTGTCCAAGCCTGTATGTGCCTGAGTGGACAGGCTGTAAATCAGACAGAATTCCTCTTGTACCAAATTGTAATGTAATTGTAATGTCTGCCCTCATGTTGTATATATGCACTATATAAAACCTATATAATAATAATAATAAGACATTGGGAAACTGTCAGTGGGGTTCTTCTGACTGGTACAGACCAATGCCGCGTACACACGATCGAATTGTATGACGTACTTAGTCCGTTGAAACGCATTTCAACGGACAATCCGCTCGTGTGTGGGCTTCAGCTGACTTTTTCAGCGTGAAGTCCGGAGTACTAAGAAGGTTGGTTTGCACACCAATCTTCCCGTCGTACTTTGGTTTCAGCGGACAATATGTTCGTCAGTATGCTAGTCCGACGGACTAAGAATGGCGCATGCCCAGAAAGGATTTACAGGGCGGAAGCGTTCTGTCTTGTGAAACTAGTGTTCGTATTGAAGCTAGCATATTTGTCATGCTGCTAATTTTGTGATCTTTTAATATAGCACATTCTTTTCTTCTTCATAATGCGAGAAAAGTGAAGTTGCTTTGCTGCTTATATTCACACAGAGTTATCACAAATGTCTTTATTCATCCTCATCTTATGATTAATATTCCAATTCGAGAATAAAAATAAAATAAAAAATAACGGACGAATTAAGCTGAAGTCTGAAAAGCGCGAATCGTCTCTAACCAAACTTCCACTAACGCAAAGTCAGCAGAAGGAGCCCAAAGGGTGCTTTCCTGTGTCTTGGACTTCCTATTTCTAGTCCCGTCGTACGTGCTGTACGTCATCGCGCAAGCTTTCGTCGGACTGTTTGTGTATCCGTGTGTGGCCAAGTCCGTTCGGTAGAAAGTCCGCCGGATTGTCCGCCGGATTGTATGACGGACTAAGTACGTCATACAATTCGATCGTGTGTACGCGGCACAAGAGACACTCAGTGTTAGGAGAATACCTATAGTGAGTGGAGACCAATGGCCGATAACATTAGGCTAAGCACAATTCAAGTTCTTAAGAGGATGAATTGTCTGAAAGATCGATGATCAGTGTCGGGGTCACAAGCCAAGGTCGGTGCAGGAAAAGTGTTTCATAGTCAGGGTCACAAGCCAAGGTTGCTGCAGGAGAAGAGTTTTGGAGTTGGGGTCACACGCCAAGGTCGATTCCAAGTAGCAATAGAGGTAGCTCGAGGCTGAAGGTTCAGAGACATGGCTTACACCAGAAAGTTCATGGGAGGAGCAAAGAGTTCAAGGTTCAGCCAAAATCAAGGCGCAAGGTAGGGTTGTCCAATGGATCAGGCAGAGTGCTGTCCAGCACCTTAGATAGCCTATTTCTAGACACAGCAGGTCCCATATTCAAGTCCAGGCCTTGACACTCAATATATCAGCAAGGTTAGGACTGAAAGCAAGCTAGCCAGGACGCTCAAAATAGTTTTGCTGACCTGTATTGTTATATTTCTATGTATGTACCCCATGGTTAAATAGACTGACCCCTTAAAAGGGTTATACCTTTCATGGTGCTCCTTAGACAGATATTATGGGGTTGATTTACTAAAACTGGACAGTGCGAAATCTGGTGCAGCTCTGCATGGGTAGCCAATCAGCTTTTTACTTCAGTTTGTTCAATTACACTTTGACAAAAAAAACCTGCAAGCTGATTGGTTTCTCTGCAGAGCTGCACCAGATTTTGCACGTTCCAGTTTTAGTAAATCAACTCCTATGTGTCATTCACTTCAGCCATAATTTTCTCTCCATATCTACTCTGCTTTAGAGAAATGAAAGCTGTAAAAAAGCAGCAAAATTTTTTTTATCAGAAATTGTGACACAATATCAAGATACTTCAGATCTTAAATGCTATGATATATTTTCTTTTGTGTTTGATGTCCACTCAAAGAGGCAGTAGTGAAGGTCATGGCTTAAGAGTTCCACTGTCACATGACTTGTGAGTGCAATGTCCTTGAGGCTTGAGCTCCCTTATTTTCATTGGGAAGGGAGGTTTGCTGACTTTGGCAGATACCACAAACTTGTCAAGGTTCTCCAGACTATATTTATTAGATTACTATCACACTTTTCAGGATATTCTACAGCAAACTCGAATTTTTACTTCTCTTTGGGGATTTGTTTCTGCATTCAAAGGAATGATCGTGTCTTTTAAACATTTTGCTCTCAATGAATTGTTTTGTCATCCAGCGCTTGATTTTGGCCTCTGTGATATATGCATTTTTATTGAAATAACACGATGTTCACACACAGCAAAGATTGTAGGTCGGATGTCCTAGGAAAAACATTTGATTTGTTTCATTAACATGGATAGTATAGTTGATCAGATTTATATGACATATATGACAATAAAGATTTTTTTCAACTTTACAATAAAAAATAAAGCATTTTAAAAGTGTAAAAAGGTGAACGTATCAAAGTGGACCAGAACCTAAAAGGTGAAAGTTTGTTGTCATACAGATAACATTTAAAGTACCGTATTTATTGGCGTATAACACACACTTTTTTCCCCTTAAAATCAGGGGGAAATCGGGGGTGGGTGTTATACGCTGATCCCCCGCCCTTCCTAACCTTTTCTGCCGCTCTCGGCGGCTTTCAGGTATTTTCGGCCGTTCTCGGGTATATTCGACCGTTCTCGGCTATTTTCGGAGGCTTTCTGAAAGCCTAAAGCCGCCGAGAATGGCCGAGTGTGGCCGAAAATAGGCAAGAAGGGCCGAAAATAGCCGAGAATGGCCGAGCGCGGCCAAAAATACTGGAAAGCCGCCGAGAACAGCCGAGAAACGAGCGCCGCCGAGATACACAGGACATCCACCTGGTGGTGCCATTTTTAAAATGGCAAGGAGACAAGCCTGCAATGGAAGGTTGCAATGCAAGACTGCAATGGAAGGCTGCAATGGAATGCAAGGCTGAAAATGATTGACAAGGCTGCAAATGACTGACAAGGCTGCAATGCAAGGCTGCAAATGACACTCACAAGGCTGCATTGATGGGCATTTAAATGTAAGTTTTTTTCCTTAAACTTCCCTCCTAAAAGTTTTTTTCTTTTAAATTCCCTCCTAAACTTGGGGTGCGTGTTATACGCCGATAAATACGGTATATGCAAACCTTCACCCTTTAAAACAACTCATCCACTTAAAAAAAGAAATGAAAAGGCAAACATTTGTTTATAGCTGGAAAAAAATATATTCATACCCTTTTCCCCCTTTTTTTAATAAGTGATCACATACCCTTTGTCTCAGCTGCATAAGAGAAGCTTAGAAAGCTAGTGGGAGGAGAAACAGCATTACACTAAACTTCCCAGTGACTGGTTGATAATGGGGGGGGGGGTATGTCAGGACAAGTCTGATCGGAGAACACAACGAATCCATGCTGAGCTATCATGCCTATTGTGGTCAGCTTTTGATAGGAAAGCAGAGGGACTGGTAGGAACACCAGGGATTTCACACAAAGTAAGCAATACAAAGAGAAAATACGGTAATACTTTTTCTTTCTTTTTTTTTTTTTTTTCCGGGCTTCAAACCTTTATTACAAATTGTTATAATTTACAGATGCATGCTGAAAAATGTTTCACAAAAAAAAAAAAAAAAGAGGCATAGAGTGATAAAAAATAATTATATCCACAATGCATTACAAGTTGTCCATTCATTCAACGGGCATCAAAAACAACCAATCGTTTTGTTCTTTTCTTGTACATTATTCTGTAACCACATTCTCTACATCTGATGGGATCCCTGGCTTTTATCTCATTTTCTGTGTGGCATTCTCCACAGATATAGATCATAGGCTGCTGCTTGGGAGGCGGAGCGTCCTTCGGTGCTTCCATACCCGTACAGTCCGGCTATCCGTACACACCAATGTGCTCGGTATACACTCTGAGGAACACAATACTCGTAATACTTTTTCATACAAGTACATGGTACAGCAGGCACATATCAGGAATATGAAATGTTGGGTTTACATATTCTTTCAAAATGTTGACTGTGCTTAAAGAGCAATTCCAGACATCAACATTTTATATATAGTTGCATTGGTCAATCTTGGACCAATATACAGTATCTAAGGCCGCGTACACACGGGCGGACTGTTCGCCCAACTTTGTCCGCTGAACAGTGTTTCAGCGGACAGTCCGCTCGTGTGTGGGCTTCAGCGGACAGTTTCAGCGGACAGTCTGACGAACAAAGTTTTTCGGAATTTCCGTAAGACTGTCTGCTGAAACTTGGTTTGAGCGGACAGTCCGCTCGTGTGTAGGCTTGTTCGGCAAACTAAGTCTCGCGCATGCTCAGAAAGAATTTACACGGCGAAGGTTGCATTGCAGTGTATCGGACGTCGAATTTCTCGTCCCGTCGTACGTGCCGTTCACGTCATCGCGCAAGTTTTCAGCAGACTGTTCGTTCGTCGTGTGTGGTCAAGTCCGTTCATGCTAATTTTGAACGGACTGTTTGTCAAACTGTTTGACGAACCTAGTTGGGCGGACAGTCCGCCCGTGTGTACGCGGCCTCACTTCTATCTATCTCAAAGTGAGTACACCCCTTACATTTTTGTAAATATTTTATTATATCTTTTCATGTGAAAACACTGAAGAAATGACACTTTGCTACAATGTAAAGTAGTGAGGGTACAGCTTGTATAACAGTGTAAATTTGCTGCCCCCTCAAAAAAAACACAGCCATTAATGTCTAAACCATTGTGAAAATATCCAAATTGGGCCCAAAGTGTCAATATTTTGTGTGGCCACCATTATTTTCCAGCACTGCCTTAACCCTCTAGGGCAGGGGTCTCCAAACTATGGTCCTCCAGTTGTTCTGGAACTACAATTCCCATCAGGTCTAGTCATGTCTGTGAATGTCAAAGTTTTACAATGCTTCATGGGACATGTAGTCCCACAACAGCTGGAGGGCCGTAGTTTGGAGATACATGCTCTAGGGCATGGAGTTCACCAGAGCTTCACAGGTTGCCACTGGAGTCCTCTTCCACTCCTCCATGACGACATCACAAATCTGGTTGATGTTAGAGACCTTGCGCTCCTCAGCCTTCCATTTGAGGATGCCCCAAAGATACTCAATAGGGTTTAGGTCTGGAAAGATGATAAAAAAGTACTAATGCGCTACACCTCACTACTAAATGTGTGGAAAGAAGCGAACTACAAAGCGTGTATAGTGAACATAAATATATAAATATATATAAATAAAAATGTGTGGAAGCAGCCGGCAAAGAAATAGTGATATCTGCACCAAAGGGGAAATGAATAAAATGAATAAATTGCGGCGCTACCAAAAACTAAATTGAAATATATCAAAGTCACGAGATCGTGACGCAACGCGTCAGGGAAGGAGCTGTGGTGTTACACTCAACACTTCCGGTCGCATACCGAGACCGGAAGTTTTCGATCGTGTTTACGTTATATGCTGGTTTCTACTTGAATGTAAGTGAAGATTTTCGTTATTAAAGTGCTTTTATTGAATACTACACATGAGAGCCCCCCTGTCCTTTTGTTCCATGCTTTATGTACCGCCTGCTATACTGGGATCTATTTGAAGTACCCGGGAAAGGATTAACCGTATATGTACAGGGGCATTTGCGTTGCTGGACGGATAAGGATGGATCTGCTTATGCTTTCATACTGAGCTTGTATACTAAGCATTTGAGGTGAGAGGCTGGGGGAAACTGGTGGTGCACAAGCTTTGCACTGAAGTTAGTCGGTGGATAGCCACGTGTTTGAGAGTCACCTTTTACTTTATGCATGGACTTTGTTATATGCTCACGAAGAAAGTACATGGACTTTTTTTGAAGAGCACTATTTATTATTGCATTGTTTGCACATGTTTTTGTAGTAACCCTTTTTTTGCATTTGTGGATTGGGTCATCATTTCATGCATGATTGTTTGATTATGTATGCACATTTTTCATTGTATCAGATGTCACGTTATCTATTGTCCTAGATTATTTATGCACATTTATCAGTTCATTAGATGCTATATTATATATTGCCTCACATTGCACTTCTATCACTAGAGTGAGTTACACTCATCTTTGGTTGCCTTATATATTTTTTTACACTATAACGTGTTTTGATATATTTCAATTTAGTTTTTGGTAGCGCCGCAATTTATTCATTTTATTCAGGTCTGGAAAGATACTGTAACTATGTACATACTATACATGGCCAATCCACCTGGAAGCTTGACCGCTACTTCAGCAATCTCCCCCTGCTTATAGAACCCATGCCGAGTGGCTGAATGGATGCTCCATTCAGAGAATGCTTTGCATTTTCTGAATAAATGCAAAGCATTATCTGATTGCACGAGGTGGAAAGTGTGACATCACTACCGTTCCTCTCCACCTTGGCCTATAGGAAAACTCATTCAGAAAATGCAAAGCATTCTTTGAATAGTGTCCGTGCCAAGCAGCCGACCTCTTGTGTTCACAGAGCAGCAGGCCAGCCACTCAGGACTCAGAAGCTGGTGGAGATCACTGGAGCAGCACTATCTATTTCAGGGATTTCTAGCTTCAGTGATTACAGGAGCATCAGCCAGGTATGGTATATACAGTACATAGCTACATTGGTCCAAGAGAAACCAATGTAATTATGTGTAACATGCTGCCTGGAATTATTCTTTAACCACTGGCATGTAAGATTTACCTTTTGTTTGAATTCTTCCTGACTTCATCCTGTGTCTAGGCACTACTGTTTTGTATCCTCATATCTACAGTAAAAGACAATCTAATGCCGCGTACACACGGTCGGAGAATCCGTCGGAATGCGTCTTATCGGACCGTGTCGTCAGTTAATCCGACTGTGTGTGGTATGCATCGGACTGATTCCGTCCGAATCTCCGTCGGACCCAATTTTCCAACATGTTAAGCCGCGTACACACGGGCGGACTGTCTGGCCAACTAAGTCCGTCAGACAATCCGACGGACAGTCCGTCCTACTTTTGAATGAACGGACTTGACCACACACGATGAACAGACAGTCCGCTGAAAGCTTGCGCGATGACGTGTACAGCACGTACGACGGGACTAGAAATACGACGTCCAATACACTGCAATGCAACCTTCGGCCGTGTAAATCCTTTCTGAGCATGCGCCATACTTAGTCCGTCCAACTTGCCTACTCACGAGCGGACTGTCCGCTGAAACCAAAGTTGGACGGACTGTATTACGGAAATTCCGAAAGACTTAGTCCGCCAGACTGTCCGCTGAAAAAGTCCGCTGAAGCCCACACACGAGCGGACTGTCCGCTGAAATGTGTTTCAGCGGACTAAGTTGGACAGACAGTCCGCCCGTGTGTACGCGGCCTTAGAAATATTTCCCGACCAACTGGGCCGGTCGGACCTAATCCGATCATTTGTAGCGAATTTTGATCGGACCAAGTGCCACGCATGCTCAGATCAAATTCCTAGATCAAAGCTATTGGCTACTAGCCTGAATGTAGTCCCATTGTAATGAAATTACGTCACCGCGTTCTTGGCAACCGCTAAATCAGACAACTTGGCCCAACCGTGTGTATGCAACAGTTTCGGACACAATCCTTCGGACTAAATCCGACAGACAAAATCCGACGGATTTGGTTGGCAAAATCTCTGACCGTGTGTACGTGGGCTAAGACACCGCTGCCTCTGACTGCTATTTTCATCATATTGAAGTGAGATTTGGTGATGTCATTACTGTGGTGCTCATTGCTTTACTTGCTGGAGAGAATTCTGTACCTGAGTACCTGCAGTACAAGTATCTCGCTGCTTCTGCTTATCCATTCTGCGGATCTAGACTTTCTGCACCTCTCCTGCTGCTTTCTAAATAAACCCTTTCCAGTCATCAATGTTATTAATATTATTATACGGGATTTATATAGAGCCAACAGTTTACGAAGGGAGCTTAAGAGCAGGAGTTCTTGAGAGGAGCAGAAAGGAAGGTTTGGGTTATATTTGGAGACAAGTTTGGTGATGTAGCTCAGGCCAGACTTGTAAATAGCTTTGTATATTGTTGTTAGTATCTTGAATAAAATTTGCTGGGTGATTGGGAAGCAAGTGTAGGGATTGGTGGAGAGGGGTGGCAGACACTGAGTGGTTGGTAAGGTAGATGAGTCTGGCATCAGCATTTATGAATAGACTGAAGAGGGGACAAAATATGAAGAGGTAGACCTGTGGGAAGGGAGTTGTGTAGTCAAGATGCGTGATAACAAGGAAGTGAATGAGTAGCTTGGTGGTTTCATTTATTAAAAAAAGAGAACATTTTAGACATGGTATGGAGGTGAAGTCTACAAGCTTTTGGATTTGGGGATGAAAGGACATTCCAGTGTCTAGGATTACACCTTGTACCCTGGCATGAGGGGAGAGATTGATGGTTGCATTATTGACCTTGATGGAAGAGTCATGGAGGAGGGCACGGGCAGGGGGAAATTTTATCAGCTCGGTTTTAGAGAGATTTAATTTAAGGAAGTGGTGCATCATCCATGCTTATATGTCAGTTAGTAAGTTAGTAATGCAAAAGGAGACTAAAGGAGTGAGGTGAGGTGTAAACAGATAAGTTTGTGTGTCATCAACATAGAGATGGTATTGGAAGCCATGGGAGGTTATCAAGTGAAGGGAGGAGGTGTAGCTAGAGATGAGAAGGGGTCCAAGAACAGAGACTTGGGGGACCCCTACAGAAAGAGGAAATGGAGAGGAGGAAACAGAGTTGCAGGTAATATTGAAGGAGCGCTGTGATAGGTAGGAGGATAACCAGGATAGAGCAGAATCTTGGAAGCCAAGGGAATGGCATTTATTCCTAAGGAGCCGGTGGTCAACAGTATCAAAGGCTGCAGAAAGGTCAAGAAGTAGGAGTATGGAGTAGTGGCCATTGGTTTCAGCAGTTAGTAAATCGTTACTGAGCTTTAGTAAGCCAGTTTCTGTGGAGAGCTGGGAGCGAAAGCCAGTCTGCAAGGGGTCAAGAAGGTTATTTTTAATAAGGTAGGATCTAAGATGTTTGTAGACTAAGCATTCTAAATGTTTAGTGGTGAATGATCGATGATAAGATGGGTCTTACGTTGTTCAGGTGGTGGGGTCCAGTGAGGGCTTTTTGCATATGGGAGTGATCTGCCCATGTTTTAGAGGGGAGGGGAAGGTGCCCCTAAAGAGGGAGAGATTAAAGATGTGAGTGAGAGTGCATAGGGTAGAAGAAGAGGGTGACCGTAGTAGTTACGAGGGAACAGGATCCAAGGAACGATTGGTTAGGTGGGCATCTGAGAAAAGTTTTGTAGCCTCTTTAGTAGTAGCCAGTTCAAAAATTCAATAGTTATAGGGGGCAACGTTAGCAGGCAAAGCATTATCTCTACCTAGATGATCACCTCCACACATGGACACAATCCAATCCAAGGCATGGTACATCAGTAATGGAGAAAGACACGCTTCGGAGATCCTATAGTGAATTCTGGTGACTAGTCCTTTTGCCACTGCTTGCTGTTTTGAGCCTCGATAATTCAGGACCTCCTTCATATGGTTTGTGAAATCTATTATTGCAAATATCTGTTATAATGTTTTATCACCTTTTTGTAGGGTTGTTTATTGTTATCCAGAAAGTAAGCCTTCAATGGGGGAATAAAATTGAGAAATTTTTGGATCTTTCTCAGTATGTAAAAATGACAGTCTTTACCCTTGCCTTTACCCCATCTCTTAACCAAGTCTGGTGAGCTCCATTGTATGGAAAGGTAAAATATTGCCTCCGCCTTAGAAGCCCATTTTATTTCACAATATGCAACGTACTGAGATTTTGTAGAACACTGGGGAATTCACCAGACAAGACCAGCTGGAAAGTTTTATTTAAATAAATGCATCCACTCTTACAAGAAGCCCTTTACAGAAGCAAACCATGTCAGTCCCTTGTATCCTTGTGTATGCATTTATCAGCTCCTAACTGACAAGAGATATGCTCTCTTTAACTCCCTATACTATCCTTCTGCCCTTGCAGATAGTTTATGGGCTCTTTTGAAGCAGATTAGTATGTTTGTATACATTTGGAGTGGATTTCACACTAAACCATCATGCTAAGGTTGCATATACACAGTATAAAAACTAATCACTCTACTAACTGAAACAATAATACTTTAACCTGTTATGGACCACTCTCCACAAATATGCTGCGGCAGGACCACCCTCCTGCATGAAATCACATACCTGTATGTGATTTCATGCACTGGGTATGGGGAGTATACCCAGCTCCCACTATGATTGGACACAGTGGGAACTAAAAAGCAGGGTCCGGCAGACCTGATGTCCACCCGGACCCGCCAATCGTTCTCAGGAGAGGCAGAACTGCACTCTGCCTATGTAAACAAGGCAGACCGCTGTTCTGTGAGAGGGGAAGCTGGGGATCCTGTGTTCCTGCTAATCAGGAACACTGGTCTCTGTCTTCCCCCAGTCAAAGCGTCCCCCACACAGTTAGAAAGCACTCCCTAGGAGCACATTTAACCCTTTGATCGCCCATGATGTTAACCCTTTCCCTGCCAGTGTCATTCTTACTGTGACAGTGTATTTTTTTTTTACCACTGATCACTGTATTATTGTCACTGGTCCCCAAAAAGTGTCAGATTTGTCCGCGGCAACGTCACTGCCCCTCTAAAAATCGCTGATCGTCAGAGTTACTACTAAGAAAAAATTAAATAAATAAAAATTTAATAAATATATCCCGCAGTTGGTAGACACTATAACTTTTGCACAAACCTGTCACAGTAAGAATGACACTGGCAGGGAAGGGGTTAACATCAGGGACGATCAAAGGGTTAAATGTTCTCCTAGTGAGTGCTTTCTAACTGTGTGGGGGACAGTTTCCGGGACTGTGACATCATAAGGAGCGGGGTCACAATGTGACATCACCCGGTGATCCCGCCCCTTATGCCTATATAAGTCACGCAACGCATCCCTGCATTTCAGCCAGAGAGAGCGTCGTGTCAACATCAGAAGAAGAGAAGAAGAGAAGAAGGAAGAAGAAGAAGACGGCGGCAGTGAACTAGAAGACTGGGCCAATGCTAGTAAAAAAGCTGGAAGAAGATAGAGGAGGAGCCCAGCAGAAGAACTGAAGAGTGGGAGAAGAGGCCGGAAAGTGCGGAGAAGTCGGAAGAAGACCCCAAAAGTCGGAAGAAGACCCCCGGAGCTGAGTAATAAACGACTTTAAAAACCTGTGTTGTGTGTTTTTCACACACGGTGCATTTCCGGGACGTTCGGAAAAGTCCTGCAAGCAGCATAGTTGGGGTGGTTGGGGAACGGTGTAGAAACCGCTCCCAAAATGCCCCCACCCATTGCAATAAATGGGCTGCATTTCCGAAGCGCCTGAAAACCTCCGCAACACAGGAGTTTTTAACCCCTTCTTTGGGGTTAAAAGCGTCCCGCTAGTGCCTGAAAAACAGCGGTAAAGCGCCGCTAAAATGAGCGCCACTTTACCACTCATGGCAGGCTCTTTCAGTGTGAAAGCAGTCTAACTTCCACATTTGCTGAATGGCTCGGTCTGAAGTTGAAAAAAAAAACAGACTTACAGTATGCCCCATAAACATGATCAGAAATTCCATCAGAAAAAACTTGGATGGTTTTTCTGACGGAATTCCACTCAAGCTTGGCTTGCATACACACGGTTACACAAAAGTTCTCTGAACTTTCGACCGTCAAGAACGCGGTGATGTACAACACTACAACGAGCCGAGAAAATGAAGTTCACTTCTTCCGAGCACTTGGAAGTGCAGTCGCTCTAAATCGAATTCCGCGTACACGCCGCCAAACCTTTAAAAGGACTTGGTCCGGCGGACAATCCGACGGACTTTGCAGCTGAAGTCTGCCAGACTTTCAAACGAACAGACTTGTCCACACACGATCACTCCAAAAGTCTGATGGATTTGAACATGATGATGTAGAATAAGGAAGTTCATAGCCAGTAGCCAATAGCTGCCCTAGCGTCGGTTTTAGTCCATCGGACCAGCACACAAACGACTGTATTTTTCGACCGGACTCGGACCAAGTTTTAATTCTAGGTCCGCCGGACTTTTGGGAAGAAAAAGTCCGCTGGAGCCCACACACAATCGAATTGGCCGACAGATTCCAGTCCGCCGGACCAAGTCCATCGAAAAGTCCGGTTGTGTGTACGCGGTATAAGGGGTAGATCTGAAATGAGTGGAAGCTCTGCTGATTTTATCTTACAATCATGTGCAAGCTAAAATGCTGTTTTTTATTTTCCTTGCATGTCCCCCTCGGATCTACAGCGACTTTACTTCCAAGGGCACTTGCAGTGCAAAGTGGATTTTCCTTTAGTGAATAACCCCCATAGTGTGTATGGGGCTTAAGAACTGGCAAGCTGCAAGAAAATATTTTTTTGTTTTTGGGTTAAATGCTGCTTTACCGATGTCTCATCCTTACTCCATCTTATTAAGGTCTCTTTTGCATCACAAAAGCCAGGCATTCTTTTTTGTTCAGACCAGCATATTTATTTTGAGGAGGAATAGACAACACACCTGGGATCATCAATTCCTATGTGCACATGTTTCAGGAACATTTGTGTTTTCCTGGGTTTTCTAAAATCACATTGCTGTTATGCTATGTGGCTTGTTTAAATACCTATAGAGCTTAAAGGAGAATTATATTTTGTATAATTATCCTTTAGCCCAGGTTCACACTGCTGCAGGATTGAAATTGTTCAAGTTCAGCTGAACTCACACAATTTCATTCCCACATGTCATTCCGAATTCGGGGGGGGGGGGCAATTTCAGAGACATCTGTGCGGGTTCCTGCACAGATTTCTATTAAAATTGCACCCAAAGTAACCAAAAGTAGTACAAAACTACAGTACACTTGGGAATCGGTTTGGCGCCGCGAAGTTGGCATTGCACCAATTCAGACGGTGCCATTGTCGGCAATAGACTTCGATTTGGCATGCAATTTGACATGTCAAATCGCATGCCAAATTGCATCAATGTGAACCTAAGCTCAAGATAATCCCCTCCACCACCAACAACCCTATCGTTTTATGCACACCTGCCTATGATCTGCCAGATAATTGCAGTAAAAAAATGGTAAACTACACAACCGTCAGTTAAAACTTTCCCAAGTGGTTACTTGTTTCTTCTGCAAATGCACAGAAAAATCTATTTATCCATATAGAGGGGCTGTCTACTGTATAATGCACACAATCATAGACAGACACTCTATAGGAATGAATTGGATTTTTCCACGCTTGCGCAGAGGCAAGGGACCAGCTGATAACTTGCAGTAGCGGTAGTGGTTGCACACCCTGGATCCTAACACCATGAACAGACAAGTTCAAACAAACTAACCAAGGCAATTCTTTAGGCCTGGTTCACACCTATGCAGGTTGCAGTTTGCATATTCCAGGTGGATTTTGCGTTTTTCAATACATATTTTTGATCCATTAAAGTCTATGTAACCAAAAACCAGAAAAAAAGTCCCTGGCCCTTTCCATAAAATGCACAGCTGTGAACGTGACCCATAGGAAACCATGTTAAATGGACTGAAATGTGTTTGTGAAAAACTGAAAATGCACTAAACAATTCATAAGTGTGAGCCAGGCCTGAAGGTAACTCCATCCATCACCAAAACCGCCCAAAGTCTTGTACCCATTTGCCCATGATCCTGCTAGATCAAGGCTGTCCACAAAAAACAATGAGCTGCACAACTGCCATTGCAAACTTTCTCAGGTGGTTACTTGGGTCTTCTGCAAATGCACACAAGAATTATATATTTTTTTTCTTAAAAAGTATATGTCTACAATGCGTACAATCATAAACAGCCTTTCCAAAATTACTTGGATTTTTCCATGCAAGAACAGAAGACGCAAGGGACCACCTGATGAAGATTACAGCGGCAGCTGTACGACTTCCAGTTGGTTGCACAACCTGGGCCTGGACAGGATGCACAGGAAAGTTTAATTGAGCCAACCAAGCCAATGCTTTAAGGCATGGGTGCTCAACCTGTGGCCCTCCAGCTGTTGCTGAACTACAAATAACATGAGGCATTGCAAGGCTGACAGTTACACTCAAGAATACCAAAGGCAGAGGCATGATGGGGCTTGTAGTTCTGGAACAGCTGGAGGACCACAGGTTGAGCACCCATGCTTTAAGACAATCCCCTCTGCCACCAAAACCCCTCAAAGTCTTGTACCCACCGGCCTATGTTCCTGCCAGATCAAGGATGTCTGAAATGCAATAAGCTACACAACTGCCATTGCAAACCTTGTCAGGTGGTCACTTGGTTCTTCAAATTCACAGAAAAAAATGTTCCTATAGAAAGGCTGTCTTCAATGCATACAGTCATAGACAGCCTCTCTATAGGAATTAATTGGATTTTTCCACGTGTGAATAAAAGAAGCAAGGGACCAGCTGATGAAGTTTGCAGTGGCAGCTCTGTTGCATTGGTTGCATAATCTAGATTTGGACAGCGTGGACAGGCAAGTTCAACTGGGCCAACCAAGCCAATCCTTTAAAATAATCCCCTTTGTCACCAATACCCCCAAAGTCTTGTACCCACCTGCCCATGATCTTGCCAGATCAAGGCTGTCCAAAAAACAAAAAGCTACACAACTGCTACTGCAGACCATTTTGGGTGGCCACTTGGTTCTTCCACAAATTCACAGAAAAATTTAATGTTTTTCAATAGAAAGGTTGTCTACAGTGCATACAATCATATACAGCCTCTCTATAGGAATTAATTGTATTTTTCAATGTGTGCATAAGGACAGCATGGACAGGCAAGTTCAACTGAGCCAACCAAGAATCCTTTAATGTAATCCTCTTTGTCACCAAGACCCCCAAAGTATTGTACCCATCTTCCCATGATCTTGCCAGATCAAGGCTGTCAAAAAAACAAAAAGCTACACAACTGCCACTACAAACCATTTTGGGTGGTCACTTGGTTCTTCAACAAATTCACAGAAAAATGTAATGTTTTTCAATAGAAAGGTTGTCTACAGTGCATACAATCATGGTCTATGATTGTATGCACTGTAGACAACCTTTCTATTGAAAAACATTACATTTTTCTGTGAATTTGTTGAAGAACCAAGTGACCACCCAAAATGGTTTGTAGTGGCCTCTCTATAGGAATGAATTGGATTTTCCATGTGTACATAAGGACAGCATGGGCAGGCAAGTTCAACTGGGCCAACCAAGTCAATCCTTAAGGTAATTCCCTGCCACTGCAAACCATTTTGGCCAAATGCACTGAAAATTTATATTTTCCTATACAATGCATACAGTCATAGATAGCCTCTTTATAGGAACACATTGGAAATTATGGGAATTGCAGGTTCAGCTGTACAGCTCCCAGTTGGTTGAACGATCTGGATCTTGACAGCATGGTCAGACAAGTTTAATCAAGTCAACCAAGCCAAAGAAAGTGTACAGGTCAGATCAATAGAGCACGGACAGAAAAGTATTATGCCTCGTACACACGATCGGACTTTCCTCCAACAAATCCATGGATTTTTGTTCAAAGGTTGTTGGCTCAAACTTGTCTTGCATACACACGGTCACTCAAATGTTGTCCAACAATTACGAACGTGGGAACACAGTGACATACAAGACGTACGACGAGCCAAGAAAAAGCAAGTTCAATAGCCAGTGCGGCTCCTTCTGCTTGATTCCGAGCATGTGTGAACTTTTGTGCGACGGACTTGTGTACACACGATCGGACTTTCCTTCAACAAAGTCTTGTTGGCGGAAAATTTGAGAACCTGCTAGCAAACATTTGTTGCCGGAAAGGCCGACAGCAAATGTTCGAAGGAGCATACACATGGTCAGACTTTCCGACAACAAGCTCACATCAAACATTTCCCGTTGGAAAATCCAATCATGTGTATGCAGCATAAGACTTTAAGGGTGTATTGGAAGAACAGTGGGAAGGGTGGTAACTTTAAAGATAATTATACAAAAGTATAAGGTTTTTTTTTTTTTTTGAGGAGGTCTCATTCCATAGCACAGAGAAAATAATTCACAATAGCCTTTAGCAACACATCACATATCTAGCACCAATACGATGTTGAGATTTGGGTCTGCTTAACTGCAAGAGCACAGCTCAGCAATAGCTTTCAAACTATGCTATTAAATGTGTACCCCATTATACAAAGCAACCATTTGCTAATCATTGCTACTAATAATGCACTATATAAACAAAATAGAACAGTCAAGGAAATTGGCTTGGAACAAGTATCTTGAAAGTATTGCTTCCCCCTAGGTGGCCAGGCACAAAGCGTTCCTGGGTGATATGGCTAGATCAGATACAGTATCACATGCCACGAGGAAGGCTTTTCCATGGCACGGTGGACTCTCATGCCCTGGGTTCTATGCCCCTGCTGTAGAGCAAAGCATTATTCATAATCTCAATCCACATGAGGCCTATTGACTGGGAAGAAGAAACACTTTTTCAGGCGATTCATTTTCTAATTGCTGGAGGATTATTGTTAGCTAAATGAATCAGTAGATTTTTCATACTTTTCAACTGCAGGTAATTTTTTTCATAATGAATCTTTAATGAAAATTGCCTTTCTTATGAGAGCATTTTTTCTCACTTGTTAAAACCAAAAGCCCTCATTGAAATGTGCTTAGCATAATGGCTTAATAACCAGGGCTCTCTCGTCTCTGGCTGATAGGATCCAAATGAAGGACACAGACCTTGGAAATTTGGGACAAGCGGTTAATATTGGCTACATAAAATGTAATAGCGCAGATTTGTGAATTCCTGCGGTTGGTATGTTTAACATTTTTCAGACACTTCTTTACTCAATATTCGCCGTTCTAATAAACGACTGCACAAAGCATAACAGGTCAGAGAAGGGGGTACAAATGCATTTTAATCATCTTTCTTAATCACAGGGGGAGGTTGAGTGGAGAAGCAATCATCTTCAAAATAATATAAAAGAAAAATAAATGGAGAAAGCTGTAGCCTCCAGCATGCTTTTCATTCCTTCTGTACCTTTGATTCCTGATGATTTTATTTTGGAACTCCTCTACGGGTCTTTATCTGCCCATCCTAACTTGTGTCTTCTTTGAAATTTTTACAAGACAAGGTGAATAAAATAATAAAAAAATTAAAAAAATAAAACATATATATTACTATATTCTTATTCCATCTATTCACAGCAGTATCTTTTGTGCCCGCAGGGTTTGCTTATGTGATGGCAGAATCTGAATACAGAAATGTTTCACGTTTGAAGTCTCTAAGAAGTTCTTCAAACTGTGTTGTGATGGTGTGCATGGGTACACATAGTCGAGGCAACAACATGGTTGACTAAAGAGATATGAGAAGGTTTTTAACTTTTTTTAGGTGATTTATGAAGAGACATATCTAAACGATAATCAATGCGATTTGTAAAACAGTGTGCACCCCCCCAAAAATGTGCACCCCAACACAGGTTATAAAAAAGGCAGTTTCTCAGTCGCAAATAAATCCCTCTACATTGTAGGCCCTCTCTGACATGACATAAGCAGCAGGGAAAGGTAGTACTTCAAGTAGAACTAAAGACAAAACTTTTTTTTAAATTTTGGATAGAATAAGGAAGGGTTATGACCCTTGTCAGGTTTTTTTTTTTTTGTTTTGCCATCTGTGTTCTATTGGGGAGATTTTCTTCCACTTCCCATAGCCAAAACATTGAGTGATAGGAAATCGCTCCAAATTAAGGGAAACTCATATCTATGAGTAGGGCCGCCTCAACCTCCGAAACATCTCTAAACTACGCCCCTTTCTAATCAATGAAACCACAAAGCTCCTGATTCACTCCCTGGTTATCTCTCGCCTCGACTACTGCAACTCCCTCCTCATTGGCTCACCTCTATATAGACTATCTCCCCTTCAGTCCATCATGAATGCTGCTGCCAGACTCATATACCTTACAAACCACTCAGTGTCTGCTACCCTTCTCTGCCAATCCCTCCACTGGCTACCACTTGCCCAACTAATTAAATTCAAAATACTAACACTTACTTACAAAGCCATCCACAACTCTGCCCCCAGCTACATCACTAGCCTAGTCTTAAAATACCAACCGTATCGCCCACTGTGTTCCTCCCAAGACCTCCTCCTCTCTAGCTCCCTCATCACCTCCTCCCATATCCGCCTCCAGGACTTCTCCCGAGCCTCGCCCATCCTCTGGAACTCACTACCCCAATCTGTCAGAATGTCTCCAAATGTATCCACTTTTAGGCGATCCCTGAAAAATGTCCTCTTCAGAGAAGACTATCCCGCCTCCATCTAACAACTGCACTATTTTCTCCATTAGCTCATCCCCCACAGCTATTACCCTTTTGTATAACTTGACCCTCCCTCCTAGATTGTAAGCTCCAACGAGCAGGGCTCCCTGATTCCCCCTGTCTTGAATTGTATTGTATTGTAATGTCTACCCTAATGTTGTAAAGTGCTGCGTAAACTGTCGGCGCTATATAAATCCTGTATAATAATAATAGGGCTGTAATGGATCAAACTTGTTAGTGTCCCTGTCAGACTGGATCTTTATATTTAAGGATCATCACTGGAGTGCCAGTTCTTAGCCCCTGTACACACGGTTGGAGATTCTGCCAACCAAATCCATCGGATTTTGTCCATCAGATTTAGTCTGACGGATTGTGTCCGAAATTGTTGCATACACACTGTCGGACTAAGTTGTCGAAAAATCCGATCTTTCAGAACGTGATGACGTAATTTCGTTACGATGGGACTAGATTCAGGCTAGTAGCCAATAGCTTTGATGTAGGAATTTGATCTGAGCATGTGTGGCACTTGGTCCGATCAAAATTCTCTACACATGATCGGATTACATCTGACCGGCCCAGTTGGTCGGGAAATATTTCCAACATGTTGGAAAATTGGGTCCGACGGAGATTCGGACAGAATCAGTCCGATGCATACCACACACAGTCGGATTATCTGACGACACGGTCCGATAAGACACATTCCGACGGATTCTCCGACCATGTGTACTCGGCATTATAGCGCAACATTGGATCTGGAATGGCTTTTGGAGTCTGGGACTGTGCACTGGTGCTGCTTTCAAGTAATTTAGATGAGGTGGTTGAGAGCAGCCTAATACCGCGTACACACGGCATTAGGCACGAATTTCCGACAGACGGGAGCTTTTCATCGTATATTCCAAACGTGTGTATGCCCCATCAGCCTTTTTATATCTAAAATTCTGATGGACCTAGAAAGAGAATATGTTCTAAATTTTTCAGACGGAACCAATTCCTATCGGGAAAGCCGCTCGTCTGTATGCTGTTCCGACATACCAAGAACGACGCATGCTCTGAAGCAAGTACGAGACGGAAGCTATTGGCTACTTGGTACTGAACTTCCTTTTTCTAGCCCCGTTGTACGTGTTGTACGTCAACGCATTCTTGACGGTCAGACTTTGGTGTGACCGTGTGTATACAAGACAGCTTAAGCGGAATTACGTCAGAGAAACCTTCAGAGTTTATTCCGACGGAAAAAACGCTCATGTGTAAATGGCATAAGTCTTGTACCCACCTTCCCATTATCTTGCCAGATCAAGGCTGTCCAAAAAACAAAAAGCTACACAACTGCCACTGCAAACCATTTTGGGTGGTCACTTGGTTCTTTCACAAATTCACAGAACATATAATTTTTTTCCTATAAAAAGGTTGTCTACAGTGCATACAATCATAGGAATGAATTGGGTGTTTTCCATGTGTGCACAAGGACAGCATGGACAAGCAAATTCAACTGGGCCAACCAAGTCAATCCTTTAAGGTAATCCCCTGCCACTGCAAACCATAGTTCAGCCGTCTACATTGCATACAGTCATAGATAGCCTCTCTATAGGGACACATTGGAAATAATGGGGATTGCAGCTGTAGCTGTACAGCTCCCAGTTGGTTGGACAACCTGAATCTTGACAGCATGGTCAGACAAGTTTAATCAAGTCAACCAAGCAAAAGAAAGTGTAGAGGTCAGATCAATAGAGCCCGGACAGAAAGGTATTATGCCTTGTACACACGATCTGACTTTCTGCCAACAAAACCATGGATTTTTGTTCGAAGGTTGTTGGCTCAAACTTGTGTTGCATACACAAACAGTGTGCACCTCCCAAAAACGTGCCCCCAAACACAGGTTGTAAAAAGGCCATTTCTCAGTCACAAATAAATCCTTCTACATTCTACATTGTAGACCCTCTCTGACATGACATAAGCAGCAGGGCAGCGTAGTACTTCAAGTAGAACTAAAGACAAAACTACACCTTACACAATCACCAGAACTAGCGCTCCTGTCTGAAGATTTTTCCTCTATTCCAGTGGTCAGGGCTTGGACCTGAACCCAGGACCTCGGCTGTGTCTGGCAGTAACTCTTCTCACAGAGTCACCTGAGATGCTAAACAGCTTGGTTCCTGATTGCTTAGGCAACCTTGCCTTATGTCTTGTTTCTCGTGAACCTTGAACTCTTTTACTCCTCCTGTGAACTTCCTGATTCAAGCCATATCTCTGCACTTCCTGTTTGACAGATTATTGTGCTCTTCCCAACTAATATCTCGCTCCTGCTGCCATCCGTATCTTCTCTATCAGTCAACCATTGGCTTGTTACTCTAATACGCTTCTGCTTGATCCCAACCTGCAACCACTTGTTACCAACCTTTTTCTTGCTTACTGAATACTCTTCTGCTTGATCCCTACCTGCTTTATCTGTTACTGGACTCTGGTTTTCTCATCCTCCTGGTGGAGTGACCCTGAGGACTGTGCCCTGGTACTAACAAGCAGCAAAACCCTACCAGGAGCTCCGATGAACACCTGTTAGCACTTAGACCTCACACTTTAGGTGAGCCTGTGTCATCTGCCAGGGTGACCTACTTTTTCACTTATCCAGCTGAACGGTGGGAGCCACTCTACTGCTATAGCTAGAGGTCTTTGAGCCTGACCCCTGACCCCTGATACCTGTTATGGGGACAAAATTGGATGTTTTCATTTTTGATTATAATGATAAACAGGACAAATAGAGAGGATAAATGTCACTAATGGGGGCACAGACAGCCAGAAAAACCTTACAGGTGTTATAATCCCGCTCCACTCTGTCGAAAAAAAAACAACACTTTTTGCCTTTTGTTACACTTTTTTGACAGTGTTCATTTTGGCAGCAAATTTAGATTTAGTTTTAGTTTTACTCTTAGGACTAAAATGGCATTTTAATTTTAGCCCCATTTGAGTCTTCTGCAATTGCTTTAGTTTTAGTCATATTTAGTCAACTAAATCTACGGGACATTTTAGTAGACTAAAATAAATTTAGTCGACTAAAACGCATTTTAGTCATCTAAAATCTAATGGGTAGAGCTAAATTGTAATGCATTATTTAAGCATTCCTCTACAGTATCCAAATTCATTATATACTGCTGGAGTGAAAAATCGAATACGTTTTTACGTCAAATTTCTATTTAGTTTCAGTCCTAGTCTTTTAACTAAAATAGATTTTAGTTTTAGTCGTATTTTAGTCATCTCAATTGTTTTAGTTTTAGTCTTATTTTAGTCGACTAAAAGGATATTAGGTTAGTCGACTAAAGCGTTTTAGTCGTCAAAATTAACACTGCTCAGTTGGGCCACCTCCAGTCGATGGTTCAGCCTGGACACCCTATAGTACATGAATGTGGTCAGTTGTGAGCGCTTTATTTACAGCCTTGCTGTCTCTGCCTGTTGTCTTTGCCTAACCAGGGCAGGGATGATTTTAGGATTGGAAACAAATGTTCCAGAAAACAACTTAAAATGATAAATAAATGCTAATCTTAAAATATTGTTGCAAATAAATGCCATTGCATAAAAAAATTACTGTTGGCAAGAGCTAAAATGGTTGATCCAGGACCAGTGTTTTGCTGCCAGCCCTATCAAAGGTCGTGTTTTCTATCCTTGTTTCAGAGACCATTGGCATCTTACGCTAATCTGGTTGTGTATGTGCTTTAAACGTTTAAACATTCTTTTTCTCTAACATTATAGACATCATTTTTAAAGCTGGGTTGACGCAGCCTGATGGGGATTCAAAGACACTAGTTTCACATCAGTTCTGCCCCCCTTGTGATTGACAGCAGGCAGCAGACAGATTCATAACCAAAAGACAGCATGCTATTGGTGATACAATCTAACCACTGCCTGCTGTCAATCACAAGGAAAGAGTGGACCTTATGGGGAGCTAGAGTCTAAACTTCCCTGTCTGACTCTACCAACTGTCAGCTTTAAGGCCCCATTAAGAACTACCTGAATCTGCCACATATGTCAGTAAAGCTGCCCAAAAGGATGGCAGGGATTGTTAAATGGCAATTTCACTGAAAAAGTGTTATTAGGGATTAACTGAATTCCTCCAGCTGTGTTGTCAGCTCAAACAGGAAGGTAGAAGCACACTATACAGCAGGGGTAGGCAACCTCGGCACTTCAGCTGTGGTGAAACTAGAAATCCCATCATGCCTCTGCCTCTAGGAGTCATGCCTGTGATTGTCACGGCCTTGCAATGTCTCATGGGACTTGTAGTTTTACCATAGCTGGAGGGCTGAGGTTGCCTGCCCCTGCTATACAGTATATATATATATATATATATATATATATATATATATATATATATATATATACACACATATATATATATATATATACATATATATATATATATATATATATATATATATATATATATACACACACACACACACACACACACATATATATATATATATATATATATATATATATATATATATATATATATATATATATATATATATATATATGTATATATATGTATATATATATATATATATGTATATATATATATATATATATATATATATATATATATATGTATATATATATATATATATATATGTATATATATATATGTATAATATATATATATATATATATATATATATATATATATGTATATATATATATATATATATATGTATATATATATATATATATATATATATATATATATATATATACACAGTTGCAAAAAAAAAAGTATGTGAACCCTTTTGGAATGATATGTATTTCAGCACAAATTGGTCATAAAATGTGATCTGATCTTCATCTAAGTCACAACAATAGACAATCACAGTCTGCTTACTAATAACACACAAATAATTAAATGTTACCATGTTTTTATTGAACACACCATGTAAACATTCACAGTGCAGGTGGAAAAAGTATGTAAACCCTTGGGTTTAATAACTGGTTGAACCTCCTTTGCCAGCAATACAAACGCTTCCTGTAGTTGCAGATCAGACGTGCACAACGGTCAGGAGTAATTCTTGACCATTCCTCTTTACAGAACTGTTTCAGTTCAGCAATATTCTTGGGATGTCTGGTGTTTCTTGAGGTTTCTTGAGGTCATGCCACAGCATCTCAATCGGGTTGAGGTCAGGACTCTGACTGGGCCACTCCAGAAGGCCTATTTTCTTCTGTTTAAGCCATTCTGTTGTTGATTTACTTCTATGCTTTGGGTTGTTGTCCTGTTGCAACACCCATCTTCTGTTGAGCTTCAGCTGGTGGACAGATGGCATTAAGTTCTACTATAAAAAGTCTTGATAAACTTGGAATTCATTTTTCCTTTGATGATAGCAATCCGTCCAGGCCCCGACTGTCACGTACCTGGTGGAGATCGAGCTGTAGATGGGGCTTCTCTTGTACCTCCTGTCCAACCAACCATGATGCCCCCACCACCATACTTCACAGTTGGGATGAGGTTTTGATGTTGGTGTGCTGTGCCTCTTTTTCTCCACACATAGTGTTGTGTGTTTCTTCCAAACAACTCAACTTTGGTTTCATCTGTCCACAGAATATTTTGCCAGTACTGTTGTGGAACATCCAGGTGCTCTTGTGCAAGCTGAAAATGTGCAGCACAAGAAGTGTAGCTTCACAGAAGGTAATAACCGAAGTGTGGAGAATGGCAAAAAATATATTTGTGCAAGAGCCTGTGTAGTGAGGTAATTATCAAGAAACATAAGTGTATATGGGTGTGAAGGCATAAAAGAACCCACCATTGGGGAGGAAAAGCAAAAGTAGGAAGAAAAACTGTAGAACTGAAAACAAAACCACCAAAAGGAATCTCTGGTACATCTGCTCCTGAAGAGTGGAAAAATCCACGAAACACGTCGAGCTATACTTGATGTCACAGTTACATTCCATACAGATTGATCCTCATCCAGCTACTATTAATACTTTGGACATGGCTTTTATACTAGTTAATAGAAACACACATACCATGTGGGCACATGTGCCAGCCTTGGGCATGTTGCCGTGGCATTTGTATGCCATGATATTTATATATTTGTTATTATCTTGATCATGTGTTGCTATGTTTGTACTATTCTACTTATCATGCTTATGCCTTGTGCACGCGCTATGTATATATATATGGAATGAAAAAATACTAATGATAATAATCTGTGTTTTTAGATTAACCACTTCCCGCTCGTGCTATAGCCGAAAGACGGTTACGGCGCGGACGCTACCTGCCGGGAGGGCGTCCCTGGACGTCATCCTATTCACTTCCGTAATGCGCGCTCCTGAGAGAGCGCATCAGGGAAGTTATGTGCTGGCCATGTCCCTTGGACACAGCCAATCACAAATTGCTGTAAACATAGTGCCATCTGTCATCAGTGCTATATCAGTGTCACGTGTCATCAGTGCCACATGTTAGTGCCATCTGTCATCAGTGCCACTTATCAGTGCCATTTGTCATCAGTGCCAACTGTCAGTGTCACGTGCCATCTGTTATCAGTGTCACGTGTCATCAATGCCACGTATCAGTGCCATCTGTCATCAGTGTCACTGGTGCCACGTATTAGTGCCATCTGTCATCAGTGTCACGTATTAGTGCCACCTGTCATCAGTGCCACGTATTAGTGCCACGTGTCATCAGTGCCACATATTAGTGCCATCTGTCATCAATGTCACGTGTCATCAGTGCCCCGTATTAATGGCATCTGTCATCTGTACCACATCAGTGTCACGTGTCATCAGTGCCACATATCAGTGCCATCTGTCATCAGTGCCCCATCAGTGCCACGTGTCATTGTCCTGGTGCTCCAGGGCCTTCAAAAGTGTAATAGGTAGTCAACAATTTAGATGTTTAATTTATGCTCTTAGAACAAGTGACGGTGCTCCCTGCATGTTGGGCCTCTCTAAATGGCCAGGCTGTGAAAAAGTCCCACACATGTGGTATTGTAATACTCAAGAGGAGTAGCAGAATTTATTTTGGGTGTCATTTGTGGTATACACCTGCTATGTGAGAGAAATAACCTATTACAATGACAATTTTGTGGAAAAAAAAATCTTAATTTTGCAAAGAATTGTGGGAAAAAATAACATCATCAAAAAACTCACCATTCCTCTTACTAAATACCTTGGCATGTCTACTTTCAAAAAAGGGGTCATTTGGGGGATATTTATACTTTCCTGACTTGTTCGGGTCACAAGAAATGTGATAGGCCACCAGTACATCAGATGTGATCAATTTTGTATGATTCGCACCACAGCTTGTAGACTCTCTAACTTTCACAAAGACCAAATAATATCCACTAATTTGGGTTATTTTTACCAAAGACATGTAGCAGTATAAATTGTGGCCAAAATTTATGAAAAAAATTTTATAATTTGCATAATTTTATCACAGAAACAAAGAAAATGGTTTTTTTTTTCAAAATTTTCGGTCTATTTTCATTTATAGCACAAAAAATAAAAAACCCAGAGGTGATCAAATATCACCAAAAGAAAGCTCTATTTGTGGGGAAAAAAAGGACAAAAAATTCATTTTAGTACAATGTTACATGACTGAGTAATTGTCATTCAAAGTGTGAGAGCACCGAAAGCTGAAAATTGTTCTGCGCAGGAGGGGTGTTTAAGTGCCCAGTAGGCAAGTGGTTAATGCCATCAATTCAACAATTTACCTCCACTATCCAATTGCTTCATTTAAAGTCCCAACTACCCTTTAGGTTTTTTTTCCCTCTACTTAGGTAGCGTGCTAGAGTTGAGATTTTTGTCAGTGCAGGTAAATTTAAGCAGGCTTAGTCAGAAGCTAGGCCTGTTTGTTTTGATCTGTGGGCTGGCAGTGGTTTAGAGTAGGCTGATGACTCACAGCTAGTTTCATCTTTCGGTTACCTACCTACTGCTTCTAGAGGCTTCTACAAGGAATGTGGGGAAGAAAGGTGGAGTTGTCTGGGGTGTTCTAATGATCTCTGACCAATCTCCAACCTGGATTGGCAGGGGGCAGGCCTCCTTAAATACCTAGAGTCAGCCCAGCAGGAGAGGAGTTGTTTGGGTGGAAGAACTGAAGATGGAGTATTAGGCTGTCGGGGCCTTTAAGAAAGCCCCCTACTCTGGGGGGGGGGGGGGTGACCTTGGGCCAGGGGCTCGGAGCTGAACAGGAACCCCACACAACCCAAGGGGTGTCTTGAACAGGAGCAGGAGAGGACATCGGGGGAATACTGCTGGTAAAGTCTCCAGGAGGGATCCATCAGGTGTCGGTGAGTGGCAGGCACAGTCAAGTGAGCTGGGAGAGGCATGCCAAAGAGGACTGGGAGTATGGAGTCTGAGATGAATGTAGAGCCAGCGGGAGAGACTGTGATGTTACTGGCAGGCTGCTGCAGTCAGGAGGGCTGTCAGGGCCTGAAAAGAGCTGACTGGGATCAGTAGTCCACCAAAGAGGGCAGCTAGCACCAGAACTGTTGTTTTTGCTACACTATAGGGGCCCGCAGTCCCTGCCTGTAATAAGGAACTTTGCTAAGGCTGCAGCATTCATGATGGACTGAAGAAGGGATTGCCTATGTAAATATAATTCAATGAGGAGGGAGTTGCAGTAGTCGCACTGAGAGATAACCAGAGAGTGAATTACAAGCTTTGTGTTGTCACTGAGTAGAAAGGGGAGTATTTTGGAGATATTGCGGAGGTTGATGTGGGAAAATTCTGACAGTGATTAGTTATGGGGCCAAAAGGAGAGCACCTAGCACCCTGGCATGCGGAGATGGGTTGATAGTTATGCTATTGATCTTAACAGAGAAGACAGAGGAAGGAGCACATTGGGGAGGAAATATTATGAGTAATGCTGCGTACACACGACCGGACTTTTTGACGGACTTGGTCCAACGGAATGAATCTGTGGGATATTACGACCGTGTATGGGCTCCAGCGGACTTTTTTTCCCCAAAAGTCCCACGGACCTAGAAATAAAACATGTTTCAAATCTTTCCGATGGACTCGAGTCCGGTCGAAAAATCCATTTGTCTGTATGCTAATCCGACGGACGAAAACCAACGCTAGGGCATCTATTGGCTACTGGCTATGAACTTCCTTATTCTAGTCCTGACGTACGTCATCACGTTCAAATCCATCGGACTTTGGTGTGCTTGTGTGTGGCCAAGTCCGTTCATTCGGAAAGTCAGTCGGAACTCCGCTGAAAGTCCGTCAGGAAGACTGTTGGACCTAGTCCATTGAAAAGTCCGGTCGTGTGTACACGGCATTAGCTTTGTGATCCATAACACTAGCAGCTTGAAAAAAATCTATCTGACCTTAGTCTTACAATGTAAGCCGTTTCATCCTTTCTCAACCTTTTCAACACAGAGGAACCCTTAAAATAACTTCCAAGTCGTGGGGAACCCCTGATAAAAATTACTATAGCTACAATGCATGATACGTTAGTGTGATGGTCAGTGGGAAGAATTCTCCTTACACTTGTGGACATTGGGAAGAATTAGCCCCTTATAGATAGTAAAAATTATCAACAGTGTCAGTGGGAACTTATCTGAGAGGCAGAATGTGCTCATTGCTCAAGGAACCCCTGGTAACTTATGGAGGAACCCAAGGGTTCTATGGAACCCTGGTTGAGAAACCCTGATCTACACTAAATCCTAGTATGGTAGTGCAAAAAAATTGGTCTCGAAAGTCCACTTTAACATGGTTGTCTGTTAGTAACACAATTATTTTTTAATATATTTTATAGAAATCAATATGTTTATAGTTTTTTTTATTTATTTTTTTTCTTTAATTTAATACATGCAATGAACAGTATATGCTAAAAATCAAACATGTTCACTGGTGTGATTTAAAAAAAAAAATGTAGAGTAACCTTTATAAGCATTACTTTTTAACATTTGAAATTTGGTATCTTTACAGCCTGAGATTATTATTATTCAGCAAACTTACATTATGTGTCTGGCAAAATGAATATATTCCGCTGCTGTTTCCCCATCTAATAAAGCTCGGAGTGCTGTTAAACTGTTATTTTAAATTGCCTATGCACCTTTAAATGTATGTAATTAAATTATCATCTCCGAATGAGAGATTATATTGAAAATCAAGGGCTGAACGGCCATTACTACCAAAAGCAGGGGGAATGACTGTCTTATTACGGAATGTAAGGGCAGAGAGACTTTACAGAACTGATGCCAGGGAAAATGATCTGTTCTTGCTCATTACTGCGGCAACTGTGCCAAGAGCAAGCCGAATCATCTTCTGTAATATATGTCCAGCAGTTCATGAGTGATCCAGGATAGACGTCAGATAAATGAGGTCAAAGCTAAATGAAAATCTAAATGCATGAATGTATCTAGTGCTAAGAAGTTGTCAGAACTCCACTTTTAAACTTTTTTGCTTGTTCGCTGCCAATATATGTTTAATCTTTTGGGCTAAGGCAGGCCATGGATGATACCATTTTCTTTCCTTCCAGTATGGGTGGAAGGAAAGTAAATTACTTGATTCCCCCCATCAACACAGTCATTGTTGATGCGGGAATCCCTCCTGCAGCGCTATTGGGTTCTGCCAGAGGGGAGCTTTTCCAGCTGGCAGAATGCAATGATTACTGTTAGAGTCTATAGTCACCGGCAGTGATCACATACAAAAAATCTGAAAGGCTGGTTGTACTGAAGTCACTTGAAGGACTGACTTCAGTATGACCAGCTAGCCCATAGATGGATCAAATATTGGACGGCCCCTGCAGAACAGGCCGAGATTTAATCCATCTATGGCCAGCTTTAGTCTTAAGGCTAAGATTTTTGTCCATCTTTTAGTGTTACTCATGACCACTGTAAGGACCTGGAAGCTGAGATTTCAACAAAGGAAGTGGTGACAGAACTACAGAACTAAAGCAGGATGAGCCTAATGGGGACAATGCCATGACCACCAATGACCAACAATCCCAATACCAACAATTCCATGGCCACCAATGACCAACAGTCCCAATACCAACAATGCCATGACCACCAATGACCAACAATCCCAATACCAACAATGCCATGACCACCAATGACCAACAATCCCAATACCAACAATGCCATGACCACCAATGACCAACAATCCCAATACCAACAATGCCATGACCACCAATGACCAACAATCCTAATACCAACAATGGTCAAAAATCCCAATATCAACAATGCCATGACCACCAATGACCAACAATCCCAATACCAACAATGCCATGACCACCAATGACCAACAATCCCAATACCAACAATGCTACGACCATCAATGACCAACAATCCCAATACCAACAATGCCATGACCATCAATGAACAACAATCCCAATACCAACAATTGCCAAAAATCCCAATATCAACAATGCCATGACCACCAATGACCAACAATCCCAATACCAGTAATGCCATGACCACCAATGACCAACAATCCCAATACCAACAATGCCATGACCACCAATGGCCAACAATCCCATTACCAACAATGCCATCACCACCAAAGTTTTCACTTATATTATTTCAAGTGGTATCTAAGGGTAACTCTAGCTGTCCTTGCCCTGTATAAAACAGTTCTGTGGAATTACTTTTTTTTTAATCTCGTCCAGTGATTCAGCAGCTCTGGCTCCCCTGGTAAGGGAGGCTTTACAATGGCTGTGAATTCCTAGAGCCATGATGTTACCCATAGGCTCCCATGGCCCAGCTATTGTTGGTTCTCCCTCCTCTCCCCTGTAGCAGCTGCTCATTGACACAAGGGAGCCTCTGGAGCAAGTGACTGGACCGGTCTGGATTAAAAATAGGTACAGATCCTTTTTTATACAGGAAATGTATGAGATGGGGGAGGGAACATTTTAAGAATATTAAGAATATTAACCATCCTGGCGATATGATTATGTCTGATTTTTGCATCTCAAAGCGGTACATTGTTTTGCATAGGAATTTGGCATTTTATATTGTAGGCCTGTAATTCTTGGAAATAACTCACTTAAATCTGTCCAAACGTGAGTCTAGACATCCTGGGTATGATAAAGTTTGAAACACAAAATCATAAATTATAATATAATAAATAACTATAAACAATTCTAAAAAATAATAATATAATAATAAATTAAATTTCCCCACAAATCGCTATCGCGCAATTCTGCAAGTGTTCTAATTTTGATGTAAAGGGACACTTTTTGGTTGCTATGGACAATCTCCAGTTTCCAGGCAGAAAGAACAGTATATATAAAACTATAATATAATATAAAATAATAGTATAAATATAATATACTATACTAATAATATACTATAATATAATATAAAAATGCATGCAGGGCATTGGACAAAGCACTAGGGACAAAAGGGGTGTGAAATGGTTTGATACGGTAATGTAATCTGTGTTATCAGTAATGTAATCTACTGTATGTGTTATGTTTTATGTACTTTTTGAAATTCTTGCCAGCTCTGTCCCCGTGCGTCGAGACGCTCGTAGGGAATGATGGAGCCCGGAACACAGAGCATCGGCCGGAGGATACTGCCCCCAGAGACAGCTGGGGGACATCACAGGATCCTGGTGACAAGGTAAGTAACCTGGACCAGGATTCTGCAATGCAATCCCAAGTGTGGCTCGGGGTTACCGCTAATGGTACTGAAATTTAACCTCCGAGCCACACTCACACTTGGGATTACCGCCAGGGAGGTTAAGAGGTAGGCCCCTTTCACACTTGTGTGACTTGTCCTGCGACTTGGGAACGCAAAGTCACGCGACAAGTCGTACCCCTATGATTTCTATTGAGTACCATTCATATCTGTGCGACTTTTGCACTGACTTCAAAGTAGGATCACAGACCTCAAGTTTAGACAGGCATTCCCTGAAATTTGCGGCAAAATTGGGGCAAAATCGTGGCCGCAAAATTGCGGTAAGACCTGGTTCACACCTATGCCATTTTTAGTGCATTTTCAGTTTTGCAGAAGTACACTACAGTCCATTTATCATGGATTCCTATGGAAGTAGTTCACATCTGTGCATTTTATGGAAAGGGCCAGGGGTGTTTTTTTTTTTCTTTTTTAGCTCCATAGACTTCAATGGTTTAAAGATGTTTATTGAAAAACGCAAAACGCACCTGGCAATATGCAAACTACAATCTGCACAAGTGTGAAAAATGACAACGTTATCTTTTTTAATATTTTGGAAGGTTATACTCAGACCGCTATTTTTGGTATTTTATCATATTTGATATTATGGTGTGTTTTTTCTACATGAAATGTAATTAAATTCAGTGGTAGCGTTCAATTACTGCGACCCCTTCAAAAGGCTTTGTCCTTTCTTTTTTTCTTACCCTGTTTCCCCCCAAAATAAGACCTAGCGTGATTGTCGGTGATGGCTGCAATATAAGCCCTACCCCTCCAAATAAGCCCTAGTTAAAGTCCTTGTAGGTCTTATTCTCAGGGTAGGGCTTATTTTCGGGGGAAACACTGTATATGCAGTTTTTCTGGTCGCATGGACTGCACCATGTTGTCGATACTACATGGTGAAAGGTTGAAGTGATTACTATATTTATTATCTAAATAGTTGTATATGCGGTAGATCCGGGCACTACAATATTTTTTCACAAGTGTGAATCAGGCCTCGCGGCAAAATCGTGCAACTTTCAAGTCACAGCAGTGTGAAAGAGGCCTAAACACTACCAGATTTTCTGCTGATTTTGGTCTTCAGAGTTACCAAAACCATGTAGAGTAAGGGCATGCCTGATTGCATACAAATTGAAAGTCCCAAATTGAAAGCCGCAAAGTGCCACTAAAAATCACTGATCACCGCCATTAATAGTAAAAAAAAAAAAAAAACTGACAAAAAATGGCATAAATCTATCCCCTATTTTGTAGACGCTCTAACTTTTGCGCAAACCAATCAATATACGCTTATATTGGGGGTTTTTTACCAAAAATATGTAGCAGAACACATATCGGCCTAAACTCATGAATAATTTTTTTTTTTTTTATTTTTTTTTTTTTTTGGAAATGTTTTATAGCAGTAAAACATTTTAAATTTTTTTCAAAATTGTTGCTCGAGGTGATCAAATGCCACCAAAAGAAAGCTCTATTTGTGGGGGAAAAGGACGTCAATTTTGTTTGGGTGCCACGCCGCACGACCGCGCAATTGTCAGTTAAAGCGACGCAGTGCCGCATTGCAAAAAATGGCCTGGTCAGGAAGGGGGTAAATCCTTTTGGGGCTGAAGTGGTTAATATGAACAATGTTTGTACGTAAGATTGTAAGTAAACTTACTCTGTAAAGATCCCCACACATTTCCTTCCTTGAATTCTGGGACACGTAGTCAGTATGTCCTGAGAGTAGGCACTGCTGTGTCACAGATTTCACAGAGTCTGACCTACAGAGGGGCTAAGAGGGGGCGTTTCAGGAGGAGGAGTCAGTATAGGAATCACTGCTTGCAGGCAGCAAGGTACCATGGGATATGTAGTCCTTAGAAATGGAGGAGAAGCTGCAACACATGCAGGGAATCCAGGAGGTTCTGGAAATGGACAAACAACAGACAAATAGGGAGATTTTTCAAGTATACTTATATTGGATTGTCAAATGTAACTATTGTTTGTATTGTTATTCAATGCTGATATTATTGTTTACATTGTTTTATATTGATTATTATTTGCCTGATGCATAGACAAGCTCCTTCACCGGCCAGCACCCACAGTGGTGGGCACAGGACTTCATTCCCATACAACCTGAGTGGCTCGCACGCATATCTTGGTTCGGACTGATATTATTGTTGGTATCATTATTATTATTATTATTATTATTCAGCATTAGAAATACAATACAATTCAATACAAGAGGTTAGGAGGGCCTTGCTCATAAGAGCTTGCAATCTAATAGATTCATGCTGTAAAACAAAAGTGTATGCTGTGACCATAGATCACCAATAACAAGTTGTTACTCAACTTGGCTGACTACTAATGCCAAGTGACCACCAAAGCCAAGTTCTCGGCCCACGAAAGGACTATTTCCTAATACTAGTACATAATCTGATAAATTATCATCTTAATCAGATTTACGACATTTCAGAGCTTTAAATTATGTAATGCAATGCAGCCACAGCACACATTTAACCCTTTTTATTGTACATTTTAAAGACAAAAAAAGAAAATCAAAAACGTAAAAATAAATAAATAAATAAAGCTCTCTGTCTTCAAAGGTCCTTATAACATCAATGGTTGCTCTGGTTCACATTAGCACTTTTTTTTTTTTTTGCATGAGAATCACACAAAATTGCATGAATGTCATCCAGAATATAATGTAATTGGAAATACTTGAGCCGGCTTTTTTCCATGTAGTTTGTGATTTATGGTTGGATATGAAAAAGCTTTCCTACCCCTTACTGGAGCAGAGATGGATTCCATGTACTGCTTCGAGAATATTTTGCATTGTATATAAATTAATAAAGTTAAATGAATAAAGTTTAAAAAAAAAAATACAAAAGTTGCTCTAATGAAACCTTTAAAAAACACAAATAAAGTTAAATGAATAAAGTTTAAAAAAAAAATACGAAAGTTGCTATAATGAAACCTTTAAAAAACACCCGTAAATGCCCACAAACAATACAAAAATGCAAAAATTAGATTATGAACTAATACGAAAAGATCTGCTAAATAATTTATCATGCCAGTTGATATAATTAGACATAAAGTGACAGTTCATCATATAAAGGTGATGTAAAATCCATAATGAAGAAATCTCCAGTGCTTCTAAGATCACTTCCTGTGCGCTTCTTCTTCACCTTAAGTGATATGATGCACTCATATCCAATATGTTGTTTCCAGTTGATATTCTAAGAGATGGTCTTGTAATGTAGCCTCCCACTCACCAGGGTACTCGTATCCCGCTGGATATACCTTCTGGAGAATAAGGGTGCTGGCCCTTTAAGAATACCTTACACACGCGATGTATGTTACTCCCATGCCATGTAGGATTAAAGATGATGCCCCCAATAATGTGAAACTGCATAATAATACTTTATTTGCAATTAAAATGATGCTTACATACAGAAATATCCTCTTAGCATTAGTGGTGGCCCATCCATTAGAGGCGCAGGTGGGCCCCCTAAGCTACATGCGGGTCCGGCCCCTAAGCTACAAGCAGGTCCGGCCCCTAAGCTACATGCAAGGCGCATGGATTTCAATGTTTTTAGTTTTTTTTAAGCACATATTAGAGCCTGAGGCTTTAATTGGCTTCAAAAAAGGGTAGGCTTGGGGCAAAGGGCAGTGCGCCCTGAGCCCACCCAGTTGTGTGACAATAGCGAATTAATATTTGCTATTGTCTTCCTGATTCTCCACCTGGCCAACCAGGAAGCGGGTCTTAAGACCCGATTGGCCGAGAGGAGAAACTATCGTATGGTATTGGCCGCCGAGGGGGAAAGAGGAGGGAAGCCGCCAAGGAGGAAGCTGCAGTGAAGCCGGAGACGCAGGGTGAAGCTGCAGAGGAGGAAGCCGCTGCCATGGAGGTGGAGGAGATGCAGGAAGGAGCCAAAGCTGCTATGTGAGGTAAGTGCAGGGCTGGTGGGGGGACAGACGAGCGAGCAAGTGACGGGGGAGTGGCGATGAGTATCATGTTTGCCACCCCCCCAAAATATACAGCACTAGCTGCCACTGCTTAGCATTCATTGGGAAAAACTCTTTCTGGTCACGTGATCCCTCAGGCTCTGCCTTACGCGTTACGTCACGCATCACGTGACTTCATCAGAGGGCACTAACTGATAAATGGATAAGGTATTGGTAGCACAGAGGTTAATCACACACAAGTATTTATTACTTATCTGAAGTATGAGGATCACCTGTATACATTTTTCACCTGTTTGTCTATCTTTCCAGCCATTCATTTTCTTGCCTTCTATTTTTCGATACATTTGTGTGACCAGCTGTTTCAGTTCTAGGTTTTTGCACTAAGCTGATTATGACAGTGGTAAAAGATGTGTCCACATCTCATGAGAAAATAACAGTTTACAATGCAGCCTTGATCTTGGTTTGCATTTTATGACCCCAATCGTCTTTGTTGTTCCAATGCATAATGTTGTAGATTTAGTTAATTTTGCTTCCCATGTAGAACTATTCACACATAGCAGAATTCAGTCCCATTAGAATTTGTTATAAAAAGTAAATTAGGCGAATTCCCATTTTATTACAATAGAAGAGTTCAATAGTTTAATTTTTTTAACGGAGATCTCTTGTATTAAGGTAAATTACATTGCATCTCTATTACTAGCTTTGTTAATTGTCAAGCAATAAGAGTTTATGCACTCATCCAAAACAGTAGAAAATGTCCCATAATGTCACAAAACAAAACCTGACAAAGCACAATAATCTTTGCTTTATTGATGTTGCTCAGTGCAGATTGCAGAGGCAAGCTACAGAGGTTTACTGAAAAATTAGCAACAGAAGCGGAGTGCTATACTTTAACGGAGATTGTTTCTTATTGACTAGTATACATAAAGACATAAAGCATTTACATTTGTTACTTAACACTTTGCGAAAACCCTGCATACTGTAGATTTACTCCAGTACACAGTACTTGTTTTTTTATGAGGATTTTTTTATGAACCCCAACTTTGCAAGCTGGATTTCCAGACTATCAGGGCAGAGCTTAGCACACTGACGTCATCACGCCCACGGCGACTGGACCGATTGGCAAGGAGATGCATATTTGTGCCCATTTTGATACATTTGTGAGTTTTATTTCAGCTTTTTTTAATATGGCTGGTGCTGTATATTTTGGGAGGGGGGTGGCAAATAAGACACCGTCATCCCCCCTCGGTCATTCAGTAAAACCCCTCGCCCGTTCCCCCACCAGCCCCTCACTTACCCCATTTGGGTCGCGGGCAGTTTTAGCTCCTCCTCAACGGCTGCCCTCCTCCTTCCCTCGGCGGCCAATACGATCGCTTCTCCTCTCGGCCAATTGGGTCCTAAGACTCCCTTCCTGCTTGGCCAGGAGGAGAATTAGGAAGACAATAGCGAATATTGCCCCAGATAATGTTCTATTGAACGAAACCGGTCAGGTACACTGAACTAGCTCCACATTACTGCGCTTATTGGATGTATTTGTGATCACATATCTTATCTCGCCTGTTTATATCATTATTGATGTAAGTGTTCTACCTTCTACAATAAAACCCATAGTTGATGGTTTTACACTATGTAGCGGCCTTTTTCTTTTATGAATGGTGGAGTCCATGATTAGGTCCGGTGATAAGGTTGAACAGAAGCTGACCTCATATGTTGTTTTCTGTGAGAGACCACCTTCCCAGTTCCATGCCTGTTTGAATCCGTGCTGCTGGCATTGGGTCCACTGAGTCTGGTAAAAGTATCCAATTTTTGAATCGGTGATGATTTCTTACTGGATGGTGGCCTATCCTTCAGAGGTCGAATATATCTTCAATTTCAACATTGATTTCTACCTAAACACTTGTGATAGGAATAAAAGTGATCAAAAAAACATTTTTTTTTTAAAGTGTCAAAATAAAATAAATAAAAAAATAAATAAATAAAATGAAAGCGCCCCTGTCCCTGTGTGCTCGCATGCAAAAGTGAACGGACACATAAGTTCCACCCATGGATGAAAACGGTGTTAAAACCACACATGGGAGGTATCACCGCGGACGTTAGAGCGAGAGCAATAATTCTAGACCTAGACCTCCTCTGTAACTCAAAATATGTAACCAGTAAAAAAATGTAAAATGTTGCCTATGGGAATTTTTATGTACCGAAGTTTTGTGCCATTCCACGAGCGCGTGCAATTTTGAAGCGTGATATGTTAGGTATCTATTTACTCTGCATAACTGCATCTTTCACATTATGCAAAAAAATTGGGCTAACTTTAATAGGGTTTTTTTTAAACTGAGGAAAAAAAATAGTTTTTCTTTTTGCAATGGGATATTTATTATAGCAAAAAGTAAAAAAATACATTTTTGTTTATAGCCCCAAAAATAAAAACCACAGAGGTGATCAAATACCACCGAAAGAAAGCTCTATTTGTGGGGAAAGAAATGATCAAAATGTAATATGGGTACAGTGTTGCATGACCGCGCAATTGTCATTCAAACTGTAAGCCCTTGTACACACGGTCGGACATTCTGACAACCAAATCCGTTGGATTTTGTCAGACGGATTTTGCCCGACGGATTTTGTCCGAAACTGTTGCATACACACGGTCGGACAAAGTTGTGGGAAAATCCGATTGTACATAACGTGATGATGTTATTTCGTTATGACGGGACTACGTTCAGGCTAGTAGCCAATAGCTTTGGTCTAGGAATTAGATCTGAGCATGCGTGGCACTTTGTCCGTCGGAGTAGGCTACACATGATCGGAGTATGTCCAATCGGAGCATTTTGTCGTATTTTGGATACTCCGACGGAAACAGTCCGATGGAGACCACCCACAGTCGGATTATCCGACAAAACGGTCCGATAGGACACATCCCGTCGGAATCTCCGACCGTGTGTACAAGGGCTAACAGCACTGAAAGCACGAAGGGGGTAAAAATGTCCTGTATTGAAGTGGTTAAAAGAGACATATTTTTTTTACTTTTTTTTTTTGCATTTAAGTGTAAATGTGAGGTCTGATGTTTTTTGACCCCAAATCTGACATTAAAGAGGTCCTGTCATGCTTTTTTTTTTCTATTATAAGGGATGTTTACATTCCTTGAAATAGAAATAAAAGTGACCCATTTTTTTCTTTTTTTAAAAGGACAGTGTAAAAATAAAAAAAATTAACATAAAGTAAATAAATAAGAAATGAAAGCGCCCCGTCCCACCGAACCCATGAGCAGAAGTGAATGCATACCTAAGTTGCGTCTGCATATGAAAACGATGTTCAAACCAGGTATCTCCATGATTGTTAGAGCGAGAGCAATAATTCTAGCAAAAGACCTCCTCTGTAACTCAAAACTAGTAACCTGTAGACATTTTTAAACGTCGCCTATGGAGATTTTTAAGGGTCAAAGTTTGTCACCATTCCACCAGTGGGCGCAATTTTGAAGCGTGACATGTTGGGTATCAGCGTAACTCAGCGTAACATTATCTTTCACGGTGTGTTATTTAATTCAAAAATGTGTATTTTTTTTCCCAAACGATTGCACTTAAAGTATATAATTGTGACATAAAGTATTGCAATGAACACCATTTTATTCTCTAGTGTGTCTGAAAAAATATAATCAATGTTTGGGGGTTCTCAGTAATTTTTTAGCAAAAAAATAAATAAAAAAATGATATTAACTTTAAACAACAAGTTTGAAAAATAGGCCTCGTCCTTAAATGGTTAAAGTGTGCAAGCGGCCTCATTTACTTTAAGGTTCACTTTTTATAAGAAGAGTTTATACTTGTCATGGTGATGGTGTGGAAGCCACGGAGAGGATATTGGTGAGGATCATTCACTTTACAACTCACTTTTACAAATGTATGGGATGTTTGGACTTTGCTATGAAATCATGTTTAACATATATTGATTTTTGGTGACCCTGTAATTGTACCAATTATTTTGTCATGCAGTTTTTCTATTTAGCACCAATTATATGATTTAAAGGGATAGTGTGGTATTTTTTGAATTAACCCCAACTTTGCATATTTGATTTTCAGACAATGGAGGAGTACCAGACTTAAGAATATGGGTTGTAGGGACACTACTGTGCATGTGCCCCTTGGCTAGTAAAGGTGGTAACATGACATAAAATAGGAAGACGACTAAAGTACAGATCTAACAACATGCACCGAAAAATATAGCGTATTCTACATTTACATTATTTATTTTTCAGTCCAGACAACATGCAGAAGCGTGGAAGGTTTCTGTTTCCTAAAACTTTGGTGTGCTCAACAGTCCAGCAAGTGAGAAGCAGGTCAAGGGCAGAGGTACAGAAGGGTAAATAGAAACCAGTGAGGGATGAGAAAAGGATAAAATGGTAGAGAGGACAAGGACAAATTGGGTGTGGGGAGCCAAAGAGAGGATAAAGGTAAGGGAGACAACAAGATTCAGGAATCTTTGAGCATCAGAGCCTTTCCTTCACCCCCCCTCCCCCGAAATAATTAACTTGATTCCATAAAACAACATATTGCGGTATATGTCTTGTATGTTATGAGGTCCTTCTATGGGGTCCCTCCATTTCAATGGGATACAGACTTTGGAGGATGTGAGGAGTTTGAGAACAGATCTATGGTAAGTTTAAATCTGGATATGAAAATTTGGAAGAAAGGAAGAGTCCCTAGGAAACAAGTAGTCTGTACATTTTTGTGATATGCTCTGGACACTTTTCCAGAAGGGCTGAAATTTGGGGCAAAACTGCAACATATGGAAGAAGGTCCACAGATCTGTTTTTACATCGACAGCAGCAATATGAGTAGTGTGAAAGGAGTTTGTGGAGGCCAGTTGGTGTTCTATACCATCTGGTCAGGATCTTGAATTGTGTTTCTTGGAGTTTGGTGGAAATTAAGGATTTTAAAAGTGCACAATCCTCTGGTTTCATGTTTAGTTAAAATACATTTGAAGGTCCAGGTAAAGGATACATAGGGAATATTTGGAAGGGCTTGAGTCAGAACAGAATTGTTAAAAGAGAAGTATATATATATATATATATATATTTTTTTTTGTATCATACTTACCGGTGGTGTGAAAAAGTGTTTGCCCCCTTCCTCATTTCCTGTTCCTTTGCATGTTTGTCACACTTAAGTGTTTCGGAACATCAAACCAATTTAAACAATAGTCAAGGACAACACAAGTAAACACAAAATGCAATTTGTAAATGAAGGTGTTTATTATTAAAGGTGAAAAAAAATCCAAACCATCATGGCCCTGTGTGAAAAAGTGATTGCCCCCTAAACCTAATAACTGGTTGGGCCACCCTTAGCAGCAACAACTGCAACCAAGCGTTTGCGATAACGTGCAATGAGGCTTTTACAGCGTCCTGGAGGAATTTTGGCCCACTCATCTTTGCAGAATTGTCCTAATTCAGTTACATTAGAGGGTTTTCGAGCATGAACGGCCTTTTTAAGGTCATACCACAACATCTCAATAGGATTCAGGTCAGGACTTTGGCTAGGCCACTCCAAAGTCTTCATTTTGTTTTTCTTCAGCCATTCGGTGGTGGACTTGCTGGTGTGTTTAGGATCATTGTCCTGCTGCAGAACCCAAGTTCGTTTCAGCTTGAGTACACGAACAGATGGTCGGACATTCTCCTTCAGGATCTCTTGGTAGACTGCAGAATTCATAGTTCCTTTTATCACGGCAAGTCTTCCAGGTCCTGAAGCAGCAAAACAGCCCCAGACCATCACATTACCACCACCATATTTTACTGTTGGTATAATGTTCTTTTTATGAAATGCAGTGTTCCTTCTACGCCAGATATACTTGGACACACACCTTCCAAAGAGTTCCACTTTTGTCTCATCGGTCCACAGAATGTTGTCCCAAAAGTCTTGGGGATCATCAAGATGTGTTGTGGAGAAATTGAGACGAGCTTTGATGTTCTTTTTGCTCAGCAGTGGTTTTCTCCTTGGAACTCTGCCATGCAGGCCATTTTTGCCCAGTCTTTTCCTGATGGTGGAGGCATGAACGCTGACCTTAACTGAGGCAAGTGAGGCCTGCAGTTCCTTGGACGTTGTTGTGGGGTCTTTTGTGACCTCTTGGATGAGTCGTCGCTGCGCTCTTGGGGTAATTTTGGGCGGCCGGCCACTCCTGGGAAGGTTCACCACTGTTCCATGTCTTCGCCATTTGTGGATAATGGCTCTCACTGTGGTTCGCTGGATTCCCAAAGCTTTGGAAATGGCTTTATAACCCTTTCCAGACTGATAGATCTCAATTACTTTCTTTCTCAATTGTTCCTGAATTTCTTTGGGTCTCGGCATGATGTGTAGCTTTTAAGGATCTTCTGGTGGACCTTACTGTGTCAAGCAGCTCCTATTTAAGTGATGCCTTGATTGTGAACAGGTGTGGCAATAATCAGGCCTGGGTGTGGCTAGAGAAATTGAACTCAGGTGTGGACAACCACAGTTATAGTATGTTTTAACAAGGGGGCAATCACTTTTTCACACAGGGCCATGATGGTTTGGATTTTTTTTCACCTTTAATAATAAACACCTTCATTTACAAATTGCATTTTGTGTTTACTTGTGTTGTCCTTGACTATTGTTTAAATTGGTTTGATGTTCCGAAACACTTAAGTGTGACAAACATGCAAAGGAACAGGAGATGAGGAAGGGGGCAAACACTTTTTCACACCACTGTAGCTGGATGCAACATAAGTCCAATACTACATCTGTCACTCGGCGCCTCTAACACTGAGAACCGAGCGATTGAACACCACCAATCGCTCGGTTATCACAGCTCCATGAGCAGAGAGCTGATGACTGTCAGTCAGAGGCTCTCTGCTATGCCCCCCCAGCACTCACTGGAGCACTGGAATGTGGAAGGGGTAGAAGCCGCCGGCTCATACTCTCAGCAGCTCGCTGAAGAGGCTGATCTGGGTGCCAATACAGGAATCTGGGTGGTTCTCAACTATGGTCATGATGACGCCCGAGCCTGGACCGACTCTGTGACATCAGCAAAGAGTGGACTTCAGCCCGCTATCTGCTGGAAACGGGTCACAGGAGTGCAGAATGAACTGCACTCTTGTGATCTACAAGCAGAGGGAGATTAGAGAAATAAACAAGTGGCTGAGGAGCTGATGCAGTAAGGAGGGGTTTGGGTTCCTGGAGGACTGGGCCGACTGCTCAGTCGATCACCAGTGCTATACAAAAGGACTGACTACATCTAAATGAGGAGGGTGCAGATCAGCTGGGAGTAAAGATGGCCAAAAAGTTAGAGGTGTTTTTAAACTAGGCAACGGGGGGGAGGGCCCAGAGGTAGACATAGTCAGCGCGGAACATATTCCAGAGGGTAGTAATGGGGGCGTTAATGGTAGGTTGACTTAAGGACCTAAACCCAAGGTAAGTATAGTAACAAGTCCTAGTTGCAATCTCAGAACACCCAATAAGAGCATAGTATGTGACCGGTCTAAACTACGTGGCATATTCACCAATGCCAGGAGCCTGGCGGACAAGATGGGTGTACTAGAGATACTGTCATATGAGGAGGTTTTTGATTTTGTGGGAATTTCAGAGACCTGGTTCAACAGTTCTCATGATTGGCTGGCAACCATTCAAGTGTATATCTTTTATCGCAGGGAAGAGAGGGTAAAAAGGGGGAGGGGTATGCCTATATATCAAGAATAATGTACAAGTGAATGTAAGAGATGACATCACTAAGGGAGCTAGGGAGGAGGTGGAATCCTTATGGGTAGAGCTCCAAAGGGATGAAGCTAAGGGGAAAATAATACTGGGAGTATGCGATAAGCCCCCTAACCTGAGGGAAGAGAGACAAATCTCCTATCACAATCTGGATTAGCAGCAAGGATGGAAAGTGTTTTAATAATGGGGGATTTTAATTATCCAGACATAGACTGGGCGGAGGGAACCACGCATTTGCCTAAGGCTAGCCAGGTCCTAAATGTCTTGCAGGACAATTTCATGGTTCAGATGGTAGATGCACCAACTAGAAATAAACTGTTTCTGGATCTACTGATTACTAACAATGCAGACCTGATCACGGATGTGGAAATACAGGGCAATTTAGGAAACAGCGATCACAGGTCAATTGGCTTCAGTATAAATCACACAAATTGGTGACATAAGAGGAATGCAAAGACACTGAATTTCAAAAGAGCCAACTTCCCTAAACTACAAATCTTGCTAGAAGGCATGAATTGGGATAAAATCTTAAGAACAAAGAGCATGGAGGAGAGATGGGTTTGCTTTAAGAGCATATTAAATAAGGGCATTAGCCAATGCATCCCATTGGGTAATACATTTAAAAGAGCGAACAAAAGTCCTGGGTGGCTTAACTCCAATGTAAAAATGCATATAAAAGCAAAGGAGAAGGCCTTCAAAAAATACAAGGTTGAAGGATCATCACCAGCATTCAGACTTTACAAAGAATGCAAAAAGAAATGTAAAGGTGCAGTTAGGGCAGCTAAGAAAGAACACAAAAGATACAGAGCGGAAGAAAGCAAAAAAAATCCCAAGAAATTCTTTAAGTATGTAAACAGTAAAAAAGGGAGGACAGACCATATTGGCCCCATAAATAATGAGGAAGGACATCGGGTTACAAAGGATGGGGAGATGGCAAAATTATTGAATTTATTCTTCTCCTCAGTCTTCAGGAGAGAATTGGGGGCTTCAGTAACCAAAACTGCAGTGTTTATCCTTATGACACATCACAGGAAGCACCTACATTCTGTCTACCTGAGGACAGACTTAAAATTAGACTAGGGAAACTTAACATTAATAAATCACCAGGACCAGATGGCTTGCATCCGAGGGTACTTAGGTAACTCAGCCACGTAATTGCAAGACCATTGTTCCTAATTTTTACTGACAGTCTACTGACTGGAATGGTACCAGGTGATCGGAGAAAAGCCAATTTAGCACCAATATTTAAAAAGGGCCCAAAATACATCCCTGGGAATTACAGACCAGTTAGCCTAACATCAATAATATGCAAGCTCTTGGAGGGGATGTTAAGGGACTATATACAAGATTTTAGTCATGAGAACGGTATCATTAGCAGTAATCAACATGGATTCATGAAGAATCGGTCTTGCCAAACCTATCTATTAACCTTCAATGAGGAGGTGAGTTGCCATTTAGATAAAGGAAGGACCGTACATGTGGTGTATCTGGATTTTGCAGAAGCATTTGACAATGTTCCCCATAAACGTTTATTGTACAAAATAAGGTCCGTTGGCATGGACCATAGGGTGAGTACATGGATTGAAAACTGGCTACAAGGGCGAGTTCAGAGAGTGGTGATAAATGGGGAGTACTCGGAATGGTCAGAGGTGAATAGTGGGGTCTCCTAGGGTTCTGTGCTGGAACCAATCCTATTTATTTTGTTCATAAACGACCTGGAGGATGGGGTAAACAGTTCAATCTCTGTATTTGCAGATGATACTAAGCTAAGCAGAACAATAACTTCTCAGCAGGATATAGAAACCTTGCAAAAAGATCTGAACAAATTAATGGGGTGGGCAACTACATGGCAAATGAGGTTCAATGTAGAAAAATGTAAAATAATGCCTTTGGGTGGCAAAAATATGAATGCAATCTATACATTGGGGGGAGAACCTCTGGGGGAATCTAGGATGGAAAAGGACCTGGGGGTCCTAGTAGATGATAGGCTCAGAAATGGCATGTAATGCCAAGCAGCTGCTAACAAAGCAAACAGAATACTGGCATGCATTAAAAAGGGGATCAACTCCAGAGATAAAATGATAATTCTCCCTCTCTACAAGACTCTGGTCCGGCCGCACCTGGAGTATGCTGTCCAGTTCTGGGCATCAGTCCTCAGGAAGGATGTACTGGAAATAGAGCGACTACAAAGAAGGGCAGCAAAGCTAATAAAGGGACTGAAAGATATTAGTTATGAGGAAAGGTTGCAAGAGTTGAACTTATTCTCTCTGGAGAAGAGACACTTGAGAGGGGATATGAATTCAATTTACAAATACCGTACTGGTCACCCCACAATAGGGATAAAACTTTTTCACGGAAGGGAGTTTAACAAGACATGTGCCCATTTATTAACCTCCTTAGCGGTAATCCCGAGTCTGGCTCGGGTTGGGAATTTCATTACAATAGCGGTAACCCCGAGCCAGACTCGGGCTTGCACCGCTCGATGCAGGGGAGGACACAGGTAACGTTACTTACCTTGTCCCCTGGATCCAGCGATGTCCGCCGCGCTGTGTGATCGAGCCGTCCTGCGCTCGATTCACAGTGCCGAATGCCGCTGAGCTCCGTTCCCTGCGACGTTACGACGCACGGGAGCGGAGAACGGCGGCAAATTCAAAAATGTAAAAAGACACAAAACACACACAGCACTGTAATCTTACAGATTACAGTGCTGTAGTAAAAAATACACACCCCCTTTGTCCCTAGTGGTTTGTGCAATGCCCTGCATGCACTTTTATATTATAAATACTGTTTTTTACTGCTTGGAATTTGGAGATTGTCCATAGCAACCAAAACATGTCCCTTTTTCATTTTTTTTTGGATTTGATTACATTATTGAATAATTTTTATTATTCTTTATTATATTATAAACTTTATCATACCCGGGATGTCTGCTAGACTCTGGTTTGAAGAGATTTCAGAGCGTTATTCCCAAGAATTACAGGACTACAAAATAAAAGCCAGATTTCCATGCAAAATAATTGTACCGCTTTCAGCACCTTATTCCAGACTGAATCATACCGCCAGGGAGGTTAAAATTAGAAGAAAAAAGGTTTAACCTTAAACTACGAATTGAGTTCTTTACTGTAAGAGCGGTAAGGATGTAGAATTTCCTTCCACAGGCGGTGGTTTCAGCGGGGGGGCATCAATCATTTCAAAAAACTTTTAGATAAGCACCTGAATGACCGTAACATACAGGGATATACAATGTAATTCTGACATATAATCACACACATAGGTTGGACTTGATGGACTTGTGTCTGTTTTCAACCTCACCTACTATATGTAACTATGTAAGTACAGCCAAACGAGCTTTAACTGTACTTCTCCTTTAAGAGGAAGATAGATGCAATGAGAAAGACATTGTGGAAGGCAGAGTATTTATGAAGTGCTGAAGTAGCAGGGCTTTCCAGAGATCAAGGCCATGAGAGCAGTCTGTTTGCCTTAGGTCTCCAATGGAGGACCAGTGTCCAGACTGGATGAAGAGGGGGGCTTGATATTTCTTTTCAGAGAACAAGGATCGAAACAGTCTGTTGAGGGATCCCAGAGTCAATTATATATTTTATATCCAGCTCTGCTTCCAACTGCCTATTAGAAATGTCAAGGTTTCCCCAGTGTTCTAGAAGTCACACCACCACTAGCTTTTTTCCTCATATTTTACAGAAGAAGTTCAAAAATGTAATGCTTTTTAAGAAGATGTTTGGCAATTTTATCATTGCATGCCAATCAATGGGACTGATTTATTAAAACTGGAGAGTGCAGATGTGCATGGCAGCCAATCAGCTTCTAACTTCAGCTTGTTTAACTAAGCATTGACAAAAAAAAAAAAACTGGAAGCTGATTGGGTTCTATGCAGGGGCGGACTGACCATTCGGGCACTCGGGCACTGCCCGAGGGCCCCATGCCACTAAGGGGCCCCATCAGGGTTGCCAGCCTCAATAAAACCAGGGACAGTATGTAAAAATCTGTGTTTTTAAAAAAATCCCAAGATTATAGCTGCCCCGCCTCTCCAGTATGTTTTCAGTGTGTGTATGTGTATTCTGTGTGTGTGTATATTGTGTGTCTGTGTATACAGTATGTGTGTGTGTATACTGTGTGGCCCCATAATCTATTGCCTGGGGCCCCATAATCTTCTCATATTGCCCGGGGGCCCCATGAGTTGTCAGTCCGTCCTGGTTCTATGCAGAGCTGCACCAGATTTTGCAGTCCTCAGTTTTAGTAAATCCCCCCAATGCAACTGTTCAGTATTTGAACACAACCGGAGGGATTACATAAGAGAAAATTATTGATATGTTTTGCAATGTAAAATTGTCAGGCCTTATATGATAATCTAGAGACATGTCTAGTTAACAGAAAATGTTTAGGAAAATTTGTGCAAAAAATTCTCAGTACATTCGAATGTCAAAAGAAAAAAAAAACATACACAGTTAGAAATTTACTCATTAGAGAAAAAAATGTACATCCTGGTCCTTCGAATTTTCTCATCACTGCGGTCAAAAACAAATGCCAATTTGACCCCACTAACGGTTAACAAATAGAATGAATGTTCTTACAACATTCTTACAATGGATTGGATTCTCCATCACTTTCTGTCCCGGGAGTAACGGTCAACAGGAGGAGTAGAGAGTATGAATCTTCCCAGCAGGAAGTATCCAAAACAACAATAAAAAGTATGCGATTCAGATCAGGGGCAGATCCAGAGTCTAGTCTCCGGAGGGGCACTGCCAGAAAATGTTTTTTCTTGGGAGCAATTTATCTGGGAAATGGCTGGTGTTGGCACTTCAATCATCACGTCACCATGGTTGTTATGGTGTCAGGATGATTGAAGCGCATAATTTCTATTATTACATTGTTATATAAAATGAAATAGTTAAACTCCCCATAATGCTAAATCAGTGGGAGCCCTGAGTGTGTCACTTGCCACATCGCCTGCCACCAGATAGGGATTGTCACTTGTCTGCCACATGTTGCGAATTGTCTCTTGCCACGTCGCCTGTTACCAGATGTGGATTGTCACTTGCCACGTCGCCAATTACCAGATGTGGATTGTCACTTGCCACGTCGCCTGTTACCAGATGCGGATTGTCACTTGCCACGTCGCCAATTACCAGATGTGGATTGTCACTTGCCACGTCGCCTGTTACCAGATGCGGATTGTCACTTGCCATGTCACCTGTTACCAGATGTGGATTGACACTTGCCATGTCACCTGGCACACCTTGCGGATTGTCACTTGCCACGTCGCCTGTCACCAGATGTGGATTGTCACTTGCCACATCACCTGTCACTCATTGTGGATTGTTACCCGCCACACGTTGCGGATTGTCACTTGCCACGTTGCCTGTCACCAGATGTGGATTGTCACTTGCCACGTCACCTGCCACTCATTGCGGATTGTTACCTGCCACACGTTGCGGATTGTCACTTGCCATGTCTCCTGCCACACATTGTGGATTGTCACTTGCCATGTCTCCTGCCACACGTTGCCGATTGTCACTTGTCCCCTTATCTTGAATAAGTCATGCTTGGCCAGTGCTACACCCACCAACCATGACAGGATATATAACTCCTGCAGTGGCCAAGACATGTGTACACTTCTGCAGCTAAAGGTGGGTTCAGTTAAGGCAGGGGTGGTAAAAACATGTCTTAACCATGGGGGTTTACCAACCCCCAAACTACAAATGTAAATGAGCCCTTACTATTCTGAGCACCCTATAAGGTGGTTTTCACACCGATGTGTTGCAGTTTTCCTGCACCGTGGGTGCAACGCATTGCATCTGCAACTTTCCCCAAGTTAGCTGGGCTTTGCCATAGACTTTCATTAAATCTCGCAGGTGGGGTACACTTTCTGAAAGCGCACCAAAACTCCTGCATTCAGAAAGTGCAGCAAACCCACCGGATATAATAGTAGTCTACGGCAAAGCGCAGCACACCCACAGGAAGTCTGCAAGTAGATGGCACTGCACCCACGGTGTGTGTAAAACGCAGTGCATTCTATGCTATTATGCCCAGTGTATTACTTCACACTGACCTGAAGATCTTCTTTTCTGCTGCTAGCACCACTCTGGAGACCACTAAGACCGGATAAGAGATGGAGTGCAGTTGGTATCACTCCGCATGGGACAGGAGCTGGCACTACAGAGGAGGCATCGGCTTATATGGCTCTTGTTCCCTACTACATCTCCAACTTTACAAGTATTCCTCTCCGCATTGCACTCTGTTTGATGCTCTGGAACGGCGGGTCAGCAAGCCCAGACCAAGATCTACCAGTCACCTTTCCGCGATCTACTGGTTGCTGACTCCCGCCTTAGAGTATCTCTCCAAAAACATTCCAATTACAGAGAATGCCTAAAAATACATTTGTATATTAATACCGACTTAGAAAATCAATTAGCCAATCAAACAAGCAGGAGATAACATTTCTGTGGGCATTCCGTACACCTCCATGTTACCATATAGCATTGAACTCTTTGACAGTTTTAGAGAACTGTTCATTATATTTTATTCATTTGTGCCAACATTCAAAATTTCAGGTCAAGCTTTTGAGGTGTAGCCTCTACTTCTAAGGTCTAAGCCAGTGATGGCAAACCTTTTTGAGCCTGAGTGCCCAAACAGCAGCACAAAACCAACTTATTTATTTCAAAGAATTAAACCTACCAGCGGCTCTGTACAGAGTATGGGACTGATCATCCTTCCGAATGAGCCTGAAGGGACCAAAAACGTATTTTTGCAAGATTTGCTCAGAATGCAGGGGTCAGGAATATGTGGTGCTATGGATTCCCTGTGCAACATACACTGACCTACCTGACACATACACTGACCTACCTGTCCATTACACTGACCTACCTGACCATTATACTGACCTACCTGACACATACATTGACTTACCTGACTAATACACTGACCTACCTGACCATTACACTGACCTACCTGATACATACACTAACCTATACTGACCTACCTGACCATTACACTGACCTACCTGTCCATTACACTGACCTACCTGACCATTATACTGACCTACCTGACACATACATTGACCTACCTGACACATACACTGATCTACCTGACCCCTACACTGACCTACCTGACCATTACACTGACCAACCTGACACATACACTGACCTATCTGACCCCTACACTGACCTACCTGAACCATTACACTGATCTACCGGACCCCTACACTGACCCACCTGACCTCTACACTGACCTATCTGGCCATTACACTGACCTACCTGACCCCTACATTGACCTACCTGACCATTACAGAGACCTACCTGACCCCTACACTGACCTACCTGACCATTACGCTGACCTACCTGACACATACACTGACCTACCTGACACATATTTCCTGCACTACTCACTACTGAACTACTCACACCCCCCATCCCCCCACTTACACACAGTACAATGTAAATCAGAGGATCCATCATCTTCCATACCTCTCCATTGCCTCATCGTTCAGCTCCCCCCAGCATTGGGTGGGCAGTATTGAAGAAGTCCCCGCCATCCAGCCGCTCTTTGGTATCCCCACCACCAGGAAGTCAGCTAGCAGCCACTGCACCTCTCCCATGCTCAAGATCTGCTCCGACCACTGTTCCACAGATTGCAGTGCCAGAGGGACAGGCTGGACCAAAAAAGTCCTGGGGCCTGGGTAGCTGGAATAGGGTGCCGCAGAGAGGAATGCCCGGATTCCTCACCAAAGGAAATAAGCTGCAGCACACACCCTTGGGATGGCAGAGGAATAACTTTACACTCCCCTAAATGCCGCACCTGAGGCATGATGACTGGCTGCCCACCCCCCCTGCCGACACCACTGGCACTGATGCAAGTAAGGGAGCCGGCTCAATGCAAGTGACTGCCTGACTGGGGGATTCCCCTTCTCCCAATCTGGCGGCGCTTGCTCCGTAAGCTGGCGTGCCCACAGAGAGGGCTCTGCATGCCAGCTGTGGCACGCGTGCCATAGGTTCGCCATCACAGGTCTAAGCAGTTGTCCAAAGTCCATGATGGGGGTATACCCTGAAATCTTGTCCAGAAAATTCGAATGTTAGCGCATATAATAATTTTAAAAAAAGGTATCATGGACAGTACTCAATTGTTTTTGTTGCAAGTGAAATAATACAGCTGCAATCATCCCAAGCATGACTGTTTTGGAAAGTAATAGTGACTGCAGATTGAACTGGAAAGAAAATTTGGAATAACATTACATTACCAAACAGCTTATGTAGCAATTTTAGATGCTATATTAATTTGTTTTATGTTGCAAAGGAAGATCATATGACTTTTTAAACAATTAGGATTCCAGGATTCCCTTAAAAAAAAAACTTACTACTTGAGAAAATTCACATTTGTGGCACATCTAGGCAAATGTAGGCATACAGCTTTAAAGCTGAACTTCACCCATAAGGGCATTACCCACTCTTCCACCTCCACCCCACTCTTCAACTTTTGCCACTTTATTTTTTATTTTTTTGTGGTGGAGCACTGGACTGGTACCTAGACAGGTACCCAGTTCTACTTCCGCCCAGATCGCCCAGACCAGCAGAGCGGAAGTTTGGCCCCCACCTCTCTTTGCCTGCAGCCTTCTGGGATACATCAAAGGCTGTGGGACCATTCACAAAGTGCAGCCTTGCTGGTGCATGCAAAGTGTGAAGCCACCTGTGTACCCCCTAGAAGTCACAGCTATCTTCTCACACTAAGCATGCTGGTTCCAGGAACCCGAAGACTGGCAAAGAACCAGGCCCAGATGAGGACAGTGCTGGATCCTTGGACAGGAAAGTGTTTTTTTTTTTTTTAAAGTCAGCATCTCCAGTATTTGTTGCTCTTTCTTTTACTATTTCTTTCTTGGGTGAAGAATTCAGTGGCGGCCCGTGCATTAAGGGTGCACGGGTGCTGCCCACTCTTTCCTGCCACCCCTCTATCATCATAGATAGATTCATGCATTGCTATCTATGGCCGCCACTGCCACTGCCACCCCCTATTCAGCCGCCTGGAGCCATAGGCTCTAAAAGGGTTCAAAAAAGGTGACCTGTGAGAGCCATGCTGGGCGCTCACAGGTCACTCAGCTATGTTAGAAAAGCGAATGCCTATTTGCTTTCCTAACACTAAACCACCTCTCCGCCAATCAGGTGCTCGGGTCTGTTATATGTGACCTGATTGGCTGAAACGACAGGCGCCACTATTGGACGGCTATCAGGAGGAGAGGACAGGAGATGAGGACGGCAAGAGACGCATGGAGGACCCCGCTTGTTGCCATCACCCGCTGCCCCACCAAGACAGGGTAAGTGCCGGGCAGACGGCGAGTGGGCGGGGGCCACACTGGGGGCATTCAAGGGCACACTGGCAGCATTTAATGGGCACACTGGCAGCATTTGAAGGGCACACTGGCAGCATATGATGGGCACACTGGCAGCATTTGATGGCACAGTGGCAGCGTTGGATGGCACAGTGGCAGCGTTTGATGGGCACAGTGGCAGCTTTTGGCACAGTGGCTGCATTTGATGGGCACAGTGGCAGCGTTTGATGGCACATTTGCAGTGTTTAATGGGCACAGTGGCAGCATTTGATGGGCACAGTGGCTGCATTTGATGGCCGCAGTGGCAGCGTTTGATGGCACATTTACAGCGTTTAATGGGCACAGTGGCAGCCTTTGACACAGTGGCTGCAATTGATAGCACAGTGGCAGCGTTTGATGGCACAGTTGCAGCGTTTGATGGGCACAGTGGCAGCATTTAATGGCACAGTGGCTGCAATTGCTGATTTTTTTTTTCAACATTTTTTGGCGCTCCCCCCAAAAATTTTGAGCACCAGCCGCCACTGGTGAAGATCCTCTTTAAAGTGGTTGTAAACTCTTACAGACACCTTTTCCTACAGGTTGACCTGTAGGTACTGGAAATATCTTCTAAATCTGCACGGTTTAGGAGATATTTAATCATATACGCTTGCACCTACGTTATTGGCGCTAAAGAAAGGGCATGCATGTGCGGGAGTGACATCACGCGACTCCTGCCAGTCACAGAGCCGGAGTCCACGGCCTCGGAAGAAAGAGGGGTGAAGATGGATGCAGCCACTAGCGGGGACAGCACGGGGCTTCATTTACAGGTGAGGGGCACATAATGGGCTAATATGCGGTGCACAAGTTCCCTAATAGCAGTTTCAAGCTTTATATGTATTTCCTTGCTTCAGTGCTTGATTTCATTCTCTAGATTTGTCTACATGGCTGTGTATTATCCATCTTCTAGGTTACCTTCATTAGTTTTTACCATTGTGTCTGTCACTCTGTCTCAACAGCTCAACTCTAAAAAAGGAATATATATCACAGAGAAAAGAATCTCCGCCTATCAGATGCAGCAGGAGCAAGGCGGTATAGCAATGCCACATGTAATTTGCCTGGAAATAAAGTATCCAGAGCTTGCATCTCGAGGAATATTATAATGAACTCATGAATATTATGATTAATGTGACATTCAATGCAAATCGTATTCATCTGCTTATTAAGATGATGTTTCACACCTGCAGTTACATTAGAAATAAAGAGTTAAAGCACATTGAAGAATCTTAAAAATGGTCTGTTTATTGCTCGGTAGAAGTGAGAAGAATCTTGAAAGAAACTTGCAGCATCCGCCACATCGCCAGATGGGATGAAAGATCTTGTGTGATGGTTCTTTCACAACAAATGAGCATGAGTATCAGTTTCGTATGGTTTAGCATGCTATGATAGCCAGGGGCGGACTGACAACACTTGGGGCCCCCGGTCAATAGGAGATTATGGGGCCCCAGGCAATCTGAGATTATGGGGCCACACAGTATACACAAACACACACACACAGTATACAATCACATGTGCAAACAGTATACACAGACATGTTTCTATTGGCTGAGAAGGTACTGGAGAGGTGGGGCAGCTATAATCTCTGGATTTTTAGACCAAAAGTATGGCAGTAAGGGACATTTCAGAGACAGATGTAAAAAAAACCACAGATTTTTACATGCTGTCCCTGGTTTTACTGAGGCTGGCAACCCTGATGGGACGCCCTAGTGGCCCAGGGCCCTCGGGCAGTGCCCAAGTGGCTGAATGGTCAGTCCACCCCTGATGATAGCTATTACTGCTATAAAGATATTAAACATGGGTATTTGATATAAACACAAAATACAGAAATATAATAAAAGTAAGATCTTTCTGGTGGCTAGATGATGAAAAAAAAAAAAAAGATACCCTGTTCCCACTTTGGGGAGTCCAGGCCACGGCCCGTGACATCACCACAGGGCTCACTCCTCCTCTCCCTATCGCCGGGCCAGTAGGAGAGAGGAGTGGGCATCGTGCATGCGCAGTAGGGTTCCTGGCATGAAGCCGTAAGGCTACACTGCCGGGCACCCTTAACGGCAATGGCGGCGGCAGCACCTGACAGCTGATGGAAACATCAGCTGCGGTGTCGGCATCGCGGGACTCCAGGACAGGTAAGCATCCTATTGTTAAAAGCCAGCAGCTGCAGTATGTGTAGCTGCTGCTTTTTTTTTTGGGCAGAACACCGCTTTAATACTGCTTAAAGTGTTGAGTGGGGAAGGATTAGAACCCCTGTCTCTTTCTTATTGCTGTTTGTGTATCTTTTATAGTGGCCATACATACTTCAATAAAGAATTTATTTTACAATCAAGTTCTTCCTATAGGAATAATACATTTGTAGTCAACAACGAGGTTGAAATAAAGGAAAGCAAGCCTAAAAAAAAGAAAATGAATGCAGCCACCCAGAGGCATAACTACAAATTTTTGGGTCCCAATGCACAAAATCATGAAGGGCCCCCTTATCCCTGGCCGGGCCCTTCCCTCCAGGCCTGGGGCCTTTCCCAATGATCCCAGGGCCCTTTACTCTTTTCACAGGGCTCTTTATTACAATCCTGTAGCAGGACCTTTTCACATTTTCTGCAGCTGGCCCCGTCTCTGCCGTCTTGGGGTCTCCCACAATGGTAGAATACCAGGGTCCAGCCACAAGTACGACCTTTCCAACCCTGGTAGTTCTGCCACTGCAGCCGCCACATCTAAGAATTGGTGAGCTGCAATATATAAAAACGTTTTTAGGGAGTTTAATACCATTTTGGGCATTTGTGAATCAAGGCTTTGCTAAACTCTGTTGACATAAATAGTGATGGGCCCGTGCCCTGTGAGATGTCATGTTTGACGAGGCACGTAGGGCGGAGCTATGTGCTGATGTCATTGAGCCTTCGCAATCCGAGAAGTGCGGGTCTTTGGTATTCTGACGGCAAGGAGATAA